>NC_088925.1:22432500-22482500 GCF_038396675.1 Hydra vulgaris
TGTGATTTTTGTTTAATAACATTTTCAAAAACTGTTGCATTTTTTTCTAAATTGCTAAAATTAAAAGCTTTTTTTTGTTGTTGCTTGTTGTTGAAATACACTGATAAAAAAACACAGGTCGTTTTAATTTTCATATTTCATTAATCTAAACCTTACGGGGACTGTTATGATCCCACTTCCCTATATATATATATATATATATATATATATATATATATATATATATATATATATATATATATATATATATATATATATATATATATATTATATATATATATATATATATATATATTTTTTTTTTTTTTTTTTTTTTTAATATATATATATTTGCTGTTTATATAATAAGAAAATATAAATACAAAGAAACATTTACATACAAAAAAAGCCGATTTATAAAAAACAGGCAGGGGCTCAAAGAAGATATGGATGACTAAAGTCACCACAATCTTTTCATAGAGCCCCTATGTGGGCTTTACAAGTTTAAAATAGAATAACATTGTTAAAAATACTATGTACAATTCCAATATAATAAAAAGATAAAAAACTTTCATAAATATTTACATTTAAAGAAATAAAGTATATAGTATCAATATAATTTTTAACAATAGTCATTTAAAAATACTGACATTGTTTTAAATATAAAAAAAAGAGACAATCAAACAAATAAAAAAAAACTAAGAATAATGGAATTCGATGTTCATTTAGAAAAATTACAAAATTATTTGTTTAAAAATTTCAATTATTATTAAAAACTTAAATATACATATATATATATATATATATATATATATATATATTATATATATATATATATATATATATATATATATATATATATATATATATATATTAGGGTGCGGTTGTGCCTCTCTATAGGGACATAACCGTTTTTTTCACTAAGTCTAATTTTTGTGTTATAACATTTTCAAAAACCGTTTTATTTTTTTCTTTATTGCAGCAATTTAAAGCTTAATGATGTGTTTATCGAAATACACTGTTAAAAAAACGCATTCCGTTTTTATTTTCATACTCCATTAATCTAAACGTTACGGGTCTGTTATGCCCCCACTTCCCCCCATATATATATATATATATATATATATATATATATATATATATATATATATATATATATATATATATATATATATATATATATATATGTATATATATATAAATATGTATATATATATATATAAATATAAATATATATATATGTATATATATATATATGTATATATATGTATAAATATGTATATATATATAAATTAATTAAATATATATATATATATATATATATATATATATATATATATATATATATATATATATATGTGTGTGTATATATAAATTGCCACTACTAATATATGATATAATAACAGTAGAAATATAATTTACATCCATAACAATAACTAATTAACAGATTTAAAAACAACACATTTGTAAAACATCAAGTTAAAACTTTTTTTGTAATTCGTATTTGTTCCAAGGGAGTTAATATATTATGCGGAGTTAATTTGTTTCGCCGACAGGGGTTAATTTATTTCAAGGGGAGTTAATCTATTTCGAAATAGATTAACTCCCCGGGTAATTTTTTACGCAACGGGAGTTAATTTATTATGGGGGTTAATTTATTTCATGACACCGGCAATTAATCGCAGGATTAATTTCTGCCACTGCCGGCAATTACCATTTGCGTTTTTTAATTGTAAATGGCATCTTCAAAATCAAAACAACAAAAAATCGACAAGGAACGTCGTTTATTTAATGATGAATGGCAAACTAAATACTTTTTTGTTGAATGTAATTCAGTGCTAGTATGTTTAATATGTAATGAATCGGTTTCAGTGTGCAAAGAATATAATTTAAGGAGGCATTATGATACAAAACATACAAAAACTTATAATCAGTTTTAGGTATGTTACATGAAATTTTTAAATTCATCAAGTTCTAGGTTGTTATATATCATTAAAAAGAGCTTTATTTCATTATTCCAAAAGTGAAAAAATTTTCAAAATTGAACCACCCTACAAAAAGTTATGACGTTTTAAGTACCGATTTTTTGATATTAGGATTTGTTGAAGAAACTGTGGTCAAAATAAAGTTTTTATTAACTAAAACTATTATAACTTAATCAATTCTTATCCAAAAGTTTACATCTTGGTATCAAAAGATGGATACAAGAGTTATCTACAAATTTATAAAGGTTTCTAGATTACGGGTGCATCCGGGGGCAAGAGGGGGCACAAAACGACCATCAATACCGGCAATAAAGACTAACAGTATTCGTAAAAAAGTGGCTTTTTTTTTAATGAAAATGTAAATTTTTATATACAAGATGTTTTGTAATTAGCTATCCGACCACAGTCAAATATAGAAGTTTTATCATTGTCTTTGAGTGGATGTAAGGGTGATGGTTTCAAACACCCTATTGTCAAAAATGACTCTTTTTTTTTAATAAATATTAATCTTTATAATTAAAAAGAAAGCTAGTATCAAATCAAAAATTATATTTTACTACTTCACATCACTAGCAGTGCAACCTTTGTTTCAAGGGGTGTAGATGGGGAAGGGGCGTATCATCACCCCCCCCCCCTCTTTTACAACCTAAAAAAAAATTATACTTTTAATGAGATTCGAAAAAATATTTAAATGTAATTAAAATAATAAACTTTAATATAAAAACATCTTTTACCAAAATTCAAAGTACATTTCATAATGCTTAGTGATAGTTATAGATGGTTCCCCCTCTGACCTGAAAAAAATTTTAAAAACAAAAAATGATTTATAATATTATTTTAATTAGTTTGCATCTTAGCTTGTAGTTAATGATTAAGATATTAAATTCCATTAATGAAACTATATAATAATCATTGTTAACAATAGACACGACGTGAATGTAAGCTAGACCCGTCTATCAAAAAAATTGCAAGTTCCACTATTCGCTTTATATTTTTACAAGTTCCACTACTCGCAGTAATTTTTTTTGTGCTAGTTCCACAAGTTGCTGTACATATTTTTTGCAAGTTCCACGACTCCGTGTACATATCTTTGCAAGTTCCACTACTCACTGTACATTTTTTTTGCAAGTTCTACTACTCGCTATAATTTTTTTTGCAAGTTCCACTACTCGCTGTAACTTTATTTGCAAGTTCCACTACTCGCTGTAACTTTATTTGCAAGTTCCACTACTCGCTGTAACTTTATTTGCAAGTTCCACTACTCGCTGTAAATTTTTTTTGCAAGTTTGACTACTCGCTGTATATTTTTTTTGCGAGTTCCACTACTTGCTGCATAATACATATTATATATATATATATATATATATATATATATATATATATATATATATATATATATATATATATATAAATTAGTAAAAAACACTTATCTAACTTTTTCTTCAACTTGAAGTTTCACCATTGCTGGATCATCAAGAGGAGTTCCTGAGAACTCTTACTGATGATCCAGCAATGGTGAAGCTTCAAGTTGGAGAAAAATTTAGACAAGTATTTTTTACTAATTTATTATTGCTCTGCTCTTTAAGAACATTGAGCACTCTATTTGTAAAATACACTAACATAATTTACATATATATATATATATATATATATATATATATATATATATATATATATATATATATATATATATATATATATATATATATATATATATATATATATATATATATATATATATATATATATATATATATATATATATATATATATATATATATATATATATATATATATATATATATATATATATATATATATATATAGTCGAAAAATAGTAAAATCATGTAGTAAGATAATAAAATGCATGTCCAATTATCAAAAAATAATGGCAACATATTCACATTAGGAAAACATCAACTCAATGAAAACATCAACTACAATGTTAGCAACCAGCTGGAACTTTTTCATATAATAATCAACAGTTTCAGAATCATTTTCTTTTCTAGTCCAGTAAGAAATAGTAATAGCCTTTCTATGTTTTTTTTTAAGTTTTAAAATTCTGCTATTGTGCAAGACTGTCATTGCTCTATAGGAATCATATCATTCATAATTATTATTGATATAGTATGTATTAAATATATATATATATATATATATTATATTATAGTATATATTTAATATATACTATAATATAGTATATATTAAGTATATAATATAGTATAAATATAATATACTATAAATAGTATATTAAATTTAATATACTATAAATATATTATATGTCTATATATTTTTAGACAAATATTAGTATATTACTAATATATGATATATTCTAAATACGTAAAAAAGCAATATATTATATTATTATATGATATAAAGCTTTTTAAAAATGTAATAGTATGATTGGATTGAGCAAAAAACATGTATTATTGATTTAATATATAATAAATGCTATTTTGACATTGATACTTTATAAATGTAATATTAGTACTTATATCACAAAATCACTTTATAGAAAAATCACATAAATTTTTTAATAATTATTATTATTGGCTTTTAAAAAGGAATATTCAATATCCTTCAGTACCCCTCCCCCTTCTCCCCCAAAAAGAAGACGGAAAAACAAAATTTAGGTACCAAAAGTGAGGGTAAAAATAGGGTATCTGCTAGGTAAAATAAATTCTTGAAATTTGGCATGTGCATAGAAAACGTATAAACTTAAAAAAAAGAATAGGATAGAAAAAAAAAAGATAATATCTTCAACATTTACTAAGCACAAGAAGTACAACACACTTTTTGATATCAATAAATAACACTTTAACTTTCGTCAATATAATAAAAAAATACTCTTTAAAAAAGTTCAACCATTCTACTTTTAAAAAAACTTCTAAGTTAATATAAAATTCTAAAAAAATATGCTACAAAACATCATCCTACCATACTGCCTAAACGCCAAGTTTTAAAAACGTGGAACAGCTTTTTAGCACAAAAATCGGTTCCGTAAAACGCGGGATGTAACATACCTATCAGTTTGTCAACGAGGCGCGGAAAGAAAAATCAATTAAATTGAAAAATAAGTTATTTGAACAACAAGATTTGTTAAAAAGAGGCAACACTGAAACAGAAAATGCTGCTATTGCAAGTTATGAAGTGAGTCTTCTTTCAGCTAAAAATTGTAAACCATTCAGTGATGGGGAAATTATTAAGGAATCTCTTGAAATTGTGTTCGAAAACATTTGTCCTGAAAAATTGAAAATTTTAAATAATATCTTCCTATCAAGACAAACAATTACACAAAGAATATGTGATATTGCTGATGATCTGAGTTTGTCATTGACTGATAAATAAAAGCATTTCAGTATAATTCAATAGCTATTGATGAATCAACTGATATATCACAAACTGCTCAATTAGCTATTTTTATTCGTGGTATTGATAATGATTTTCTTGTTACTGAAGAGCTACTTGACATCTACCCTATGCAAGGCAGAACAACAGGAGAAGACATTTTTCTTGCCATGAAGAAAGTTTTTAAAAAGTTCAACTTGACTTACAACAGATTAATTTCAATAACATCAGATGGTGGCAGCTCAATGATGGGGAAAAAAATGGGTGTTGTTTCCAGACTGGAAAATGATATGGCAGAAAACAACTTGTCTTTAATTAAGCTGCATTGTATTATTCATCAGCAAAGTTTAACAGCAAAGACTATGGATGTGTAAAATGTAATGTCTGTAGTAGTTAAAGCAATAAACAGCATTAAGTCCAGTGCATTACGAAGTAGGCAATTTGAGGCTTTTCTTGCTGAAAATGACTCTGAATATGGTGGTCTGCTTTATTATAATGAGGTGAGATGGCTTTCTAGAGGTAATATGCTGAAAAGATCTTATGATTTAAGACAAAATATGTTGGATGTTTTCAAAATTATCAAAAAGATTATCCACCAGAGCTAGAAGAAAAAGAGTTTATTGAAAAATTTGCATTTCTAGTAGACTTGACCCAACATTACAATATACTTAACAAAGAACTCCAAGGAAAAGATCATTTAATTGGAAAAATGTACAACATTCTAGCTTTTCAGTTGAAATTAACTTTGTGGGAGCAGCAGTTAAGAACGGGAAAATTCACTCATTTTCCAACTTTCGGTGAGCTGAATCCTGGAAACACAGCAAAATTTGTTACCTGTATTGCTGAATTGAAAACAAGATTTTTAAAGAGGTTTGCAGATGTTAAGAATCATGCAGACAAAATCCAATTGTTCACAGTGCCATTCTCTGCTGATATGGAGACTGTACCAGATAAATTCCAAATGGAGTTAATTGATCTTCAATGCAGCGATGCTTTGAGAGAAGCATATAATAAACAAAATTTATTGTTATTTTACAAAAATCTTGACCAAAATAAGTACACCAACTTAGTCAACAATGCAAAAATGATGGGTGTCTTGTTTGGTAGCACATATTTGTGTGAAAGTGTTTTTTCTCGTATGAAATTTGCAAAATCAAAAAAAAAGATCTGTACTGATAGATACTAACTTGCAGAATACATTAAGAATCGCAACCAGTCAGTTGCCTATTGACATTAAAAATATTCTGAAAAAAAGGCAGGTTCGTGATTACCAATAAACTATAATTTGTATTATACCTAATAGCCTTGTGACCAGCATATGTTGTTAGCTAGTAAATATGTGTGTTTGAGTGTTATTCCTTTGCAAATCAATATTTTTAAATAAAATATTAAAAAAAAAATATATTATTAAAAATCTCCGGCCCCATTTAACAGTTGAAAAGCTAACTTTGGCTCTTATCAAAAAAGTTGTGGCCACCCCTGTTTTAAGTCGTTTTGCTGATATTAACATCTTATTGTGCCACGATGATGGCACAATAAGAAGAAATAAATGTGTAGAAGTTTGTATCCCGTCTTATATAAAAATCAATAAAAGCATTGTATTGCTCTGAGGTAAGTCACTTTACGTTTTCTTCAAAAATAGTTATCTTATTTTAATACAATAAGTTAATCTGTGTTAATTGTGTGAGCAACTTTAATCGAGATATAAAAAACTGTAGGGATTAAGGATATGATGAAGCCATTTTGGTCTGTGAGTATTTAAATGGTCTTTCTGCTCAGATTCTAATTATAAATTCAAAAGCTCTGTATACACATTGCCATACCCATCGACTGAACTTGTTTGTGAATCGTGTAATGTCCAATTAATCTTAGAAGTTTTTTCTAATTATTCAGAAAATAAATTTAAAAAAAGGTTTTTAAAAAAAATATTTTAGAGCTTGAACCTCAAACGCACAAGAAAAATTAAAGGATGTTTGTAGAAATATATGGATTGAGCGTATAGATGGTTTAAACACTTTTTTTGAACATTATTCATCAAATTTTGATGCTTTATGTATCATGGCTTTCCCTGAGAGTTCTGTTAACAAAGACACAAAAAATAAATCTTCTACTTTTTAAAATTCCATTAGCGCTTTTCAATTTATCCTTACTTTATTTTTTGCAACACGTGTCTTTGATTTTACTTTACCTGTTACTCTGTTATTGCAATCAAAAACTATCGGTTAGACGGTTTGCACCTTATTACAGCTCTTAAAAATAAGTTTGTTACCATCAGAAATGATATATATATATAATTTTCAAAATTGCTGCTACAAAGCATCATGTTTGCATCCCTAATAATATCCCTAACTCTTAAATCAATATTATTTCCTGGATTTGAAAGTATTAATATAGCTTAAGGATACTTAATGTGAGAGGAGTTTTTCTGTTATGCGCCTGTTAAAAGGCTACACAAGAACAACAATGTCAGAAGATTGACTTAACGGTTTTGCATTAATGTATATCCATCAAGAAATTGTTCCTTGTATTGATAATGTTATTAAAAGATTTTCTATAAAAAATTGACGACTTCCGTGATTAGTGTTTATGCTGCTTATTCTATCTTTTGCACTTGCCTGCTTAAAAAATTATTATACCTGTAAATCAATGTTCTGGATTGTCGGAATTAAAAAAATTGCCCCCCTTCCACCTTTACTTCATGATCCGAATCCGCCCTTGCTCCAGCCCCCTACTTTATTTTTTTTCTTTTCTTGTGGGCGTAGTTGCGTCTTTTCCAACATGGCGTAAGGCGCATTTTTTTTTAATGGGTTATATTAAAAACTTGCGTCCGCCCCTGATTAACAAATACATTTCTAGAAGCATCTTTAAAAGCAGGAATTATCAAAACCGATATATCAGATCATTTCCTATTTATTTTTCATTATCTCAAGATTTAAAAACCTATAACAATCCTAAAACCAAAATTTGTAAAAAATCAATCAGTTCTCTATTAAAAATTTTAAAGACTTGCTATCGGCAGTAAATTGGGATGGAGTGTATCAAGAATATATCCTTGGACACACAAATTCCGTTTACAATTTATTTATAAATATTTTTCTAGATCACTCCAAGAAACATTCCCCTGTTGAAGAGAAAGAAATAAAGCTAAAATTATTTAAACTGCCCACGGATAACTAACGGGATTAGAAAATCATTAAAAACAAAGCAAAAACTCTATACCAAGCATTTAAAACACAGAAACAAAACTAACTTAACTACATATAAGGAACAAAAAAATCTATTTGAAAAAATTAGAAAGAATTCAAAAAATATATATATTATTCAAAACAACTACAAAAAAGCAAAAGCATTAAGCAAAAAACCCGGAACATAATGAAAGAAATTATTGGTAAAAACTATACAAAATCAAATAATTTACCCGATAAAATTATCGTAAATGAAACTGAATATATTGACAAAATTTCTATCGCTGAAAACTTCAATGGTTTGTTTGCAAACAAAGGCCCTAACAAATTCAATGCCCTGTTATCTCCTTCGAAACCTATATCACAAACCAACATTTCTGTTTAAATGTTTTCTCTGGATTAAACCATGAAGAACTAGAAATTACAACAAACTCGCTTAAGACGAATAACGCTCCTGAGATAGACGACATTTGTAGCTATATAGTTTCGCTTCCAGATGCAACATTCAAGGTGGTACCCCTAGAAAAAAGCTATTTTCTTTTATAGTGATAACGAATCGTTCTAATATCAATTTTTCAATACAAGAAAATAATACGAATTTAAAAAGTACAATTTTATAACAAAATGGGCATTTTTAAAGGCTGAGTCAGCATTTTCTTACAGTTTTAAGAGCAAAATTAGGAAAAACTTGGAACACAATAATTTTAAAACAACTTTTGCATATAATATCAAATTTAGTACAATGATGTATTACATATATATAGAAGGAATGAGTGAAAAAAAAATCTATCAGCAGGCATAAAAACTCATAATGGCAGCCAACGTAAAAAAATACACTTTTAAAACCCTCTATCCAAATACAAAATTAAAATAAGAGAAATCAAATAATGAGTCATTAGTTTCAATTCGCTCAGATTCTAGGTATATGTTTGAATAATGTTTCCAAAAAATTTCAAGTCATAAAGTTTATTATTTATGAAAATATGAGATTTGAAAAACTTAAAATTGCATAAAAATCATGTTTCACAGAAAATGCTATTTAAAAACTTAAATACAAAGAAAAGCAAAACAAACTTTTATACTAAAATCAAAATTTTTTATCTTTGTTGATTTATCTGAAGTGTTTGACACAGTAGATCACGCTATCTTACTTAGCAAAATGGAAAAATATGGGATAAAAGGCGTTGCACTAAACTGGTTCCAAAATTAATTTACTAGACAGAAAACAATGCGTTATTGCTCAAAAAAAAAATTTCCAAAATAACTCAAAATAAAACGCGGTGTCCCCAAAGATTCCATTCTTGCGCCTCTTTTGTTTTAAATATACATAAACGATCTTCCTAAACCTCAAGTAAATTTCATGTCATAATGTTTGCAGACGACACTAATTTATTTTATGCATCCTCATCTATTACAGAACTTTATGAAACTACAAATACTGAACTTGAAAAAATAAACAGTTGGTTAAAATCTAACAAATTATCGCTAAACACAGAAAAAATCAAATACATTCTTTTTCATTCTAACCTTATAAAAATACCTCCCGATTTATCTTCGCCAAATATAGATACTAAAGAAATAGAGAGAACCCAAGCAACTAAATTTCTAGGGATACTTATTGATGAGAGCATCTCATGGAAATTATATATAGATATATTAAATACCAAAATATCAAAAAACATTGGTATCCTTTACAAAGCTAGTTGTATACTGTCTCTTGATAATTTAAAGTTCCTATACTTCTCGTTCATACAAAGCTACTGGATATACGCTCATGTTGCATGGGCAAGTACTCATAAATCCAAACTAACCATACTATATCGAAAACAAAAACATGCTGCAAGAATAGTTTTTAATAAGGATAGACTCTCGCATGCTGAGCCACTTTTAAAAATTTGAAAGCCTTAAATGTATATCAAATCAAAATATTCCAAAATTTGTTGTTTATGCTTAAATATAAACTTAGACTCGCTCCTTCTCACTTTTCAAAGAATTTCTTCCAAAATAGCGAAAATAAATACCATACCAGAGGAACGGGAAACCTCAACGTACCTTTTAAAAAAACGAATCTCTCGCGCTTTTCCATTTCGTATGGCGGTCCTTGTCTATATAACAAATTAATATCCAAAAATACTCAACTCGAAAAATCGAATAATTTAAATACTCTGAAAACGTTATTAAAAGAACTCATTTTAAACACTAACAACTTGGAAATTTTTATTAACCCCAAAGCATCTAAAACTATGTATAATACTAACTTTTTTCCGAAACCAATGTAAACTCTAATAACTCTAAAAACTCTAAATAACTCAAAAACAACAACATCAACAAAATAAAACAAACAAATAATAGGCTTATTTATCAACACGTCAACGACTATATATTACCCATTTAGCAAATCGTGTACCTACTTATATTTATGTTTATTGAAATTAAATTAAAAAAATTAAAAACTTCTTTTTATCTGCATTTTTTGTTTTTTGCATTTTGCATTTTTATTTTTATTCTGCTGAAACTGATAACATTATTTTTTAAATATAAACATTTTTTAAATTAAAGTATCCAAAAATATTAGTAACGCATAGCGGTTTCTTGATGACAAGACCATCGGCCTTCTGCAAGTTTTCCGCGTTCTTTAAAGTAATTTCTAATACTTTACTGTAAAGTTTACAGTTTTATTTTATATATTTTTTGTATAATGTAGCTTTGTGATTTTTTTTTTAATTTTACTATACTCTGTAAACGATTCTATTATATATTACGAATTTGTAAAGATTAAAGAACAAAATTTTACTTTTTATAATAAATTTACTAACTTAAAAAAGGGAAATTTAGGCAGCGACACATACAGACTTTTTGTTTTTCCTGCTTGTTTACATTTGTCGTCGTTTACTAAAATAAACAAACAAGGCTTCTGAAAGGAGATCATAATGATCATCAAAATCATCAAAACCTTTTAAAAGTTTTAAGTTTTTTTACATTAAGACACAAACAAGAATACAAAAATTACAATAAATCGTGTTATAAATTGAAAATATAGATCAAACCACTAATGTTTGATATAATAAAAAAGTTGGATCTTATCGTCAGAACTTGTAAAAGTGCAATTATATATAATAAGTATATTGCAAAGTAAATACAGTAAAACACCTCTTTTTTATTGGAAAGAGAAAATACAACAGTTCTACAATTTTCAAGACAAAAATGTTGTTATAATAAAAAGTATTTAAATATATCATCAATAGACAAAATAAAGTTTTTAAGTTTATTTTTAAAGATCGAAAAAGTATTGGGTATATCAAAATTAGGTGTAACAGTTTTATTCCATAGATGTGGTGCTCGAAATAAAATGCAAAATTTGTTAAACTTTGTTCTGCAAATTGATTCATATATAAAATTTTAGTTTCTAAGTATATATTTATTAATTTGTTTTATAGAAAAAATATCTTTAGCGATAGGTAAAGTTAAATCTTTTTCCACATGTTTTTATGTTATAAACATTCTATGTTTCATTTACAAGAGTGAGTAAAACGGTTCTGATGGTGATAAAAGCATTGCAACTAACTTTTTTCCGTGCTTCCCCAAGCTTTGTTGGTTTAATTTATGTAGGTGTAAAAAAATGAGTAATCAAGTTGGGTTAAGGCTATTTTGTTTAATCTGGATTTATATAAGACTCCGTTACTTTTAGATATTTTTGAGTAAATATAGTCAATATGCGGTTTCCATGTAATATTCTTGTCGAGAACTACTCCTAAAAATTTATTAACAAAATCTCTTTTTATTTCGACGTTATCAATAAACACTTTGGTCGAGTTTTTGGACAATTAGCGTTTTTTAGAGAGCGAATGGAAAAGAACCCATTTGATTTTATTAATGTAAAGACTTAACTTGTTACATTTGAATCAAGTAGATATGTTTTGAAGTTCATCATTCATTGTTGAAAAGAGTTAGAATATGTCATTATTAGTCAGTAATAAGTTGGTGTCGTCGGCAAACATGATTTTTAATAAATTTGAGGCATTGTTTAAGTCATTTATATAGATGAAAAACAAAAGTGGTCCCAAAATGGAACCTTGAGGAACACCACAGGAAATATTTAGAAGATAGCTTTGGTTATAGTTATTATTAAAAACAAATTGTTTGCAATTTGATAAGTAACTTGGAAGCCATTTTACAGTTATATAGTTTGTTCCGTAGTATTTCAGTTTTATGAGCAGGATTTCGTGGTCGACAGTATCGAAAGCCTTCGTAAAGTCTATAAAAACACTTAATATAAATTGGGATCTTTGAAATGAATTTGAAATTTCTTGTACTAATTAGATAATTGCTTGTTCTGAAGAATAATTTTTTTAAAAACCAAATTGATTAATATATAAAAGATTACTAAAAACAAGATAACTGTATAATCTTTTGCACTCATAATAAGTTCTAAAATTTTTGAAAAAGTAGAAGGGATAGATATTGGGCGAAAGTTATAATATTGTAACAGTACCCCTTTTTTTTAAATCGGAATAACTTTAGCAATTTCTAGTTTATCAGGAAAAATTCTTTGGTGGACTGATGATTCATAAACTTTAAAAAGAATATCTTTAATATGATCAAAACGCTTGATAATTATGTTAATTATGTCATTAATTCCATCAGCTATGATAGCTTTTTTTTTTTTATTGATTTGAAAGCAATTTCGAGTTCATCAAAAGATAATTCTGAGTATTTTTCTTTGGAACAGCTGCAATCATTCACTAAGAAATCATTAAAGGCAGCTGGGGTAAAGGGATCCTTATTAGCTAATTTAAGGCAGAAAATAATAAAGTATTTATTAAATTTGCCAAATATAGCTTTTGAGATCCGTGAGTGCATTTGTAATCAATTTGTCAATCAAGGTGAGGGAACTCGAGCATTATTTTGATTGTCAGTAATTTTTTTTCTAAATAAGCACACACAAAATGTTAACTCGTAACACTGTTATTTTTTCAAAGTTGTTGTTGGTTAGTCTGTTGTGCAAAGAAAAAAGATTTATGTAAGTACATAGTCTATATTATATTAAACGTTTATACCAGGGTCGGCAAACCGCGGCTTGCAAGCGTAAAGTAATTCTTTCGATGTCAAGATGTGGTTCTTTAGCTCCATGCACAAAAATTAATATAATATTGAAATAAAGATGCTGGTAGCTCTTTAAAAACTGAAAAAACTTGTAACTTGTAACTTTTGGTTTTTCCATCGCAAAAAGTTGCCTACCCCTGAATTATACAATTTGCTAAATGCCTTTTTTGTTATGTTTAAAATAATTGATTTTTCCTGTGAAATTGGAATAGGTTTAAAATTAAAGTAAGGAGGATTGGCATATTGAAGTGTTAATAACACTGGTCAACAAAAAAAATACTTTTTGAATGCACCATAAATCTAAATAGCTTTTTCTAAACCAGTTTTTTGCGCTGATTTCAAATCTGATTTCAGACTTCTTCCAGCACGTCTAGTTCTTGAGATATTTGGAATTTTAATTTTCGGACATTCTTTACTTTATCCCTATACATAAACATTGATAAAAATTCAATATTTCAAGCACCACTTATGTTTCTATACAAATAAGTCAAAGTCTCTGTGACTAGGTTTATTCGTAAACATTTATACACATTTAATAGTTTAAAGACTGTTAACTAAAGCATATAAATCACTTAAAATCTCTGTGAATATGACTTCCTTTTGTAGACTTTTTCTGGTTCATCACGATAAAGCATCCAACAGTAGTCAGCTAACATGCTTTCATTACAGAATCCTTCGTAACGCTTTTCCATCACTTGAATATCTTGGTGGAATCGTTCACCTTGTTCATCACTCCCAACGCCCAAATTTTCAGGAAAAAATGTCAAATGCGAATGCAGAAAATGCATTTTCAATGACATACGACAGCCCACTTTTTGGAACAAATCGAGTAGCTTTTGAATACAATTTTCATATTCAAGCAATTTGTGATTCCCCAAGAAGTTCTTACAAACCCATACAAACGCTTTCCACGCTTCTTTTTTGTCGGAAGTAAGTGGCTCTTCAAATCCATGGTCTTTCAAAACCTCTCAAATTTGGGGTCCGACAAAAACGCCTTCTTTGAGTTTCGCTGCACTAATTTTGGGAAATTTTTCAACCAAGTATTGAAAACCCGCTGATTCAGTTTTACCTAATGCTTTTACAAAGTTTTACATCAAACCAAGCTTGATGTGAAGCGGTGGCAAAAATATTTTGTCTGGATCAACCAGCAGAATATGGTTCGTATTCAGTTCTCAACATCCAATCACGTTTTACGCAATGTTCGTTCACAGCACGACTATCCCATAAACAAAGAAAGCAGCAGAACTTGGTAAACCCTGTTTGCATACCCATTATCATACCAACCACTTTCAAATCATCACAAATGTTCCACTGATGAGTTTTGTAGTAAATAGCGTCTAGTAAAATTTTCATATTTTCATGAGTTTCATTCAAATGTACGAAATGAGCGATTGGAATACATGGCTTCTGATTACCAATATGCAACAACACAGCCTTCAAACTTCTTTTGGATGAATCAATAAAGAGGCGCCAATCACGAGGCGAATACACTTGGGATAAATTTTCGAAAAGACCATTGACATTATTGCAGTAGCTCAAGGGTCCATCAATGGTGAAAACCTAGATAAATCGTTGTTGCGCTTTCAAAAGTAGGATACTTTGACACCAACTGCGAACAAATTCTTTTCTTTCAGTCTTGACGCCAAAAGTTCAACTTTTTCCTTGGAAAGGGACAAGTCTCTAACCAAATCATTCAGTTTACCTTGTGTGAAAACTTTGGGCTCTTCGCCGTCAATATCTGGATCAAAGTCAACATCAGCCGCATCTTGACGTTCAACATCAACAGCACATTTGTCTTTAACAGAGTCTAATCAATCAGATGGTGGTACTAGAATGAGCAGGGTGCTGTCATGAGGAACAGGTCTCATGGCCAAATCCAAATTTGGGTACACAATTTGGTTCTTATTTTTCGACGAAAATCCAGCAGTATTAACAGCATAAAAATAGCAGTCATTGTAATAATCTTTTGGTTTCCTCCAAATCATCGGTGTAGCAAATCGAAAAGAAGACCTTCGTTTGTTGATCCAATCTCGTAATAAGCTGCAACAACTATAACAACCCACATGTGGTGCCCAAGTTTTATTTTGATCTCCCAAAGGACAACCGAAATACAGCTTGTAAATTTTTGAGATTTCTGGAGTGATTTTCTTTCGCTGCCCTGACAATGTAAATTGCCCACAAATGTAGCAAAAGGCGTCTGGTGAATTTTTGCAATTTCTAGGCATTATATAAGTTAATTTTATTGAAATAGTTACCCTGAAAATAAAAAGCATTAGTATATTTCACACTGAAACTATATATTAGTGCAAAAAACACACATACATTATTTCAAGATTCAGTGATTCGTGCTGGAGAAAAACTAAACACAGATTTGGAATCAGCGTGAAAAACTACATCTAGTAAGCTTTAAATTAAAGTTGGTGCTTTTCATTGTTGACCAGTGTAATTTAAAAGTTTACTAACTTTTTCTCTATAACTTTTACTTTTCTTCATTTTTGGTTCAGAGCAATTTTATTTTTAAATGGTTATATTCATTCGAAATATGTTCATAAATTAAAATTAAAATAATTGTTTCTTTCTACACAATTTACTTTTAATCACTTCTTTGTTTTAGTTGTATAACTATTCTATTTAAAATATTGTTTTTTTTTTTTTTTCATTTTAATTTGATTTTAGGGAAGGGGGTAGGGTAATAGAATGTTAACCTTATTTCTATAAGGGGGTCTCTGGACGTTTGACAAGTTATTAAGGGTGAAGTATAAACCGCTAAAAAATTGTTAATGTAAATAATGGACAGCCTTCTCTTGATTCTCAACGAGTTGTGCAGTTTTTTTGTTTTTGCTTTTCCGAAAACATGATGTCCTGACTGAACTTCTTTTAGCATGAATCGATTCATAATGTTTTTGATAATAAATTGATAAAAAGTTGATGTGTTCTATAGTGAAAAAAATGTTATTTATAAATAAAATTGTAACCTAATTAAAAATATTTTAGTATTTAATATATCTCATATATTAAGGCACAAGTGATTTAAAATGAAATTTTAAATAATCAGCAAATATTTATATTTGTCATCCACTCCGACATTTTATTTAATACAAGATATCAGATAAAGACTGATTAAAACAATACATAAACGTTCACAAAATAATCAAAAGATTCATAAATTGTTCTTTTAATAATCTTACTCATTATTTACTATTCTTAATGTGAACCTTTGTGCAGTTTAATGTTCTTTTCATTGGTACACTTTCATGTCTTTTTAGAATTAAGTCATGATATTCAAATGGTTGACTATGGCCTGTAAAATAATTTCAAAGTTTTTGCCTTGAACAAGTGTAAAATAATTTGTGTACAGCGTAAAAAAACTTTTTATTTTACCTAATTTAGTTATTTACTTATGTATTATTTTATTATTATTTACTTATGTATTATTTTATTATTATTTACTTATGTATTATTTTATTATTATTTACTTATGTATTATTTTATTATTATTTACTTATGTATTATTTTATTATTATTTACTTATGTATTAAGCATTAGTTTGTGAAATTTACGACCACCTCAATTCTTACTGTTGCAGTGGTCTCTGATTTTCAAAATTTCAATAACTAGATTAGATTAACTATTATTAGTGACTTCTATTTTACTTCTTGCTGACATCTTTTTTTATACTTCATGAACTTTACTCGAGTGTTTTTACTCTGTTGTCAAAATTTGCAGATTTGACTTTGGATATTAGCAATTAATCTATCTAATCACAAGCAATGATGTTTTAATATTTGAAACATACCAGTTTGCCAATCGTCAAAGCTTTTTTTATTGCGCTCTTTTCCTTTTGAATTTGGTTTCGCGGCAATAAAAGATGCTTTTCTAACTTTTATTATAAATTTCAGTTTCACCATTGCAAAATTAAACTTTATTCTTTCTGTAGATGCCAAGATTATTCCAACTCAAATATTATTACTCCAAGTCTACTCCAACTAAAATATTAATACTATTTTTAACACAGTAAATCGGGAGCTTGAAGAGCTAAGCTATTGTTGAAGCCCGACAAACTTTCCTCGAACACCGAAAAAAGCAAAAATATTATTTTCTTCCAGATATAAAACTTCCAGATATTTTAGTTAACAACACGAAATTTAAAAAAGCATTTTTTGTAAAGTTTTTATGAGTATAACTAGATGAGCATATTAGCTGGAAAGAGCATATCAAGTTATTAGAAAATAAAGTGTCTAAAAGAATTGGAATTATGCATAAAACTTAATATATTTGAAATAAAATGTCTAAAAAGTTTATACTTTGCATTTGTTCATGACTACATTAGCTACTGCAATGTTGCATGGGCAAAACTAGTTTTAGTCTATAAAAAAACTAAAATGTCGTAAATAAACAAATACCAATAGATATGGTAGTAGCAAACAAATAATGGGAAAACTGAGAGTTCCTAATATTTACGAAAAAAACATCTATACTACACTGTTAAAAAAATAGTGCGTTTTTTACGGAAAAGTTCCGGCAGCTGCCGATGACTAAACATCCCGTTATTTTACGGATAAACCCATCGCATGTAAACGGAAGTTTCCGTTAACAAACGGATTTTTTCAGTTAAATACAATGGGTTTTTTCCGTTAAACAACGGCAGGTTTGGTTACCGCAGCTGTCGGAACTTTTCCGTAAATAAACGGATACTTCCGTTTAAATTAAACAAGTTTTTCCCGTTATGCAACATTACTTTTCTTTACGGAAACTATCCGGCAGCTCAGCTGCCGGATGTTGCAGTTTATATTCCGTTCATATGAAAATTTAAACAATTTATATCTTGCAAATATTATATACATAAAATCGATTGTATGTTTTTAAAAATATTGTCGAACACAAATTTTCTTTGATTTACATAAAAAAAATTAAATTTTCCGTGATTTACATTTCACTTCAACAGCAAATACACGAATAAATAATAAATTAGTAAAATAATGAAGACTTTCAAAGAAAAATTATTAAAAACTTTGATAAAGTATATACAAGCACATAATAATATAATTATATTACATATCCCTATATACATTTACAATATGGATATACATAGAAACTTATCTTTAAGTAATATATATTGATTAAATAATAAATATAAGTAAATCAATCTAAATACACAAAAATACAGTCTTTCTTTTTCTTTCCATTTTGAGTCAATTCTAAATCTAAAATAAAAAAATAAAAATAAAAAAGTTTTTGAGTAAGGAAAGATTTTAATATTTAACAAAGTTATAAACTATAAAAAACAGTTATTATGTGCAATGGTTACCTTAAGGTTGTTACTCAATATGAGTAAATTAACTAAAGCCAGCAACAATTAGCTCTCGATAAAGTTAAAAACTCTTTCGAGCAATTAATAAATACTTACAAGAAATAAAAACTTAAATTGAAGTATGATACAAATAGAGGCTTTAAAGTGTAATGAAATCTCAGTTTGTTTGTCATTGTAATGATGATAACCAAGTTTCCTGTTTATGCAATTGTTGGCGCCATATCCCATTAGATTTTTTTATATTATTAAATAAATAAAAATCTTTGCAACTTCTTTAAAAACAAATTTCAATAATTAATTATTAAATTTACTTACAAAAAAACTCAACAATTTAAAAAAATTAGTTTACCTTTAAGAGAATCCTTATCATTGTCATTGAAACAATCTCGAAAAGAAAACAAACTTTCATTTCATATTTAAACTAAAATATAATAAAATCAGCTTACGTAAAGATAAAATATTGATAAACAAAATAAAAAATTAGAAGAAATATCATAAATCTGACCAAAGCAGAGTATCTAATTTTATCTAGATATAATTTTCACGAAAATATATTTACATTTCTCTTAAATAAGTACACAATCATTATGAAATATGTAAATAATCATTCAATCGTATATATATTCAGAAGATGAATTTTTTTGGATATTTACTAATATTAATAAAATAATAATTTTAAACACCATTTAAGTATACATTTAACATTATAAGTATACAATAATATATATATATATATATATATATATATATATATATATATATATATATGTATATATATATATATATATATATATATATATATATATATATATATATATATATATATATATATATATAATTTTAAGAAAACACCATTTAAGTATATAATAAACATTTAAAGTATACAATAATTTATATATATAAATTATTGTATACTTAATAAAATTACTAAAAACATTGAGAACAAAATGGCTTCTAAATGCGTTGAATAACAAGCTAACCGGCCGTGTCTGTTATCTCCGCAATATAAAGATGGACAGCCAAAGCGATTTATTTGGCAGATGACTTCTTTCTTCGTGATAAACGATATTACTTCAGATTAACACGTAGCGTACATGCTGGCTGCTCTGCCGTCGAAGATTTACAAGACCTTGGAGGAATTAAAACCACCTGAAGTGCCAGAGGACGTTTCGTTCGAAGAGCTGGTGGCGAAACTGGAAATAAGAAAATCATTGTTAATCTCAAGTTATGAATTTGGGAAAACTTATCTTGGCAATGAAGAATTGATACAGACGTTTGCGCATCGAGTGATCCGAGCAGCTCAAGAATGCAAGTTCTTGCCTTCAGAGAGAGACGGCCCACTTTGTGATCAATTCATTATTGGGATTAATGATGGTGCTGTTCTGCGTGCTATTCTTTGGGGAGATGCGTTGAGCGTTGAAGATTGTGTCAAAACTGCATCCGTGGTTGTACAAACTAGATTAGATGCGGCATGTTTATCTGTAAATGAAGAAGTAAATGCGAGCTACCGAACAACTGGGACTGTAATGAAAAGTTTAATATGAAGAAAGAAAAAAATGCAATGTTTCAACTGCGAATTATTAAATCACTTTGCACGTGAATGAACCTTTTAATGCAAAATGCAAAACATACTCGCATAAACATGCTTTGAAGGACTGCTACAAACGTCGGCAAAACCAGGAAAACTTAAATGGAACGAGTTCGCATTAGGTATTTCTACAAAAACTCGTCCTTGTAGAAATACCTAACCTTCATTACCAAGTCAATAGTAGGTAGTCCTTGTAGTACTACCTACTATCGACTTGGTAATGAACGGAAGAAAAGCTACAGCGCTTGTGGATACTGGTTGCTCACAATCAATCATCACCAAGAAGTTACCGCCATCTGACTATAAAGTGATTTGTGTAGAGGATGTTGCAACAATGGGCGGAATAATTCATGGTGAAGAAGTTGTTGCCAAAATACACCACCCAACGAACGGGTGCTGAGTGGATGCTTTGTGTTATGTGTGGATGAAGTAATAAAAAATACGATATGATTATGGGTATGGATCTAATAAAGTCGTGTGATGAACTGAAAATTGGCACTGGAAAATTGAAATTCTGTAATTCTTTGATTAATTTGCCATCAACACCTCGAATTGCGACAATTGAAATTGGAACAAGTAAAGCTTATTTTGATGGCAAAAAATAGATTGGCCTTACCAAACTGTCATTTACAAAGATCAACAATATGCGCTTATACGTTTGGGTTTTGGTTTAAACCAAGCACCTATGATGATGAGTTCAATACAATGATATGTTTTCCAACAAAATTCTGCACTTGCAAAATCAACAAGAGGATACATTAATGACACCTTAGCAACCAATGGAAATGGAAGAAAGCTGGTGGTACATATGAATAGATAGGGTCTTCACGCAAAAATACCTGAATATTTTGGCAAAAACCCAGTTCGTGCACTGGGATTGGAAGTAATACTAAATCCATCTACAAAGGAATTGTTTTGGAAGAGAGGACGCGAGATTCCCATTATTAAAAATGTGCTCACCAAGAGACAGATATTTTCATTGTGTGATAATCTGGTTACTAATCTACCAGTTGCTGGATGGTTGAGACTCGCATGCAGCTTTATAAAGAGTTGTACAAACAAAGCAGGTTGGGATGAACCTATTACGAATAAGTACGTTAATAAAATGATGTAGGAAGTTGTGGATAAAGTCATCAAATGCGATCCAGCAAAAGGCGTATGGAATGTCAAACCAAATGCATCTCTAACTGTATGGTGTGATGCAAGTTCGCTGGCAAAAGGATTTGTGATAATGCAAGGTGAAAAAAAAATAGAAGATGCGACATGGCTCCAACCAAAGTCTGACGCAATGAACATCAACGTAGCTGAATTAGACGCATGTATTAAAGGTCTCAGAATGGCATTGAAATGGAACCCAAGTGATGTCTCTATCAAGACTAATTCTCATAGTGTTTTCAGTTGGTTAAATTCTGAATTAACTCGTGATAAACCTGTAAAATGGGCTGGGCAATGCGAAATGCTAATTCGACGAAGGCTTCAAATATTTGGAAAATTGGTCGAGAATTATACTATAAATATAAATGTTACATGGGTACCAAGATCAAAAAATATCGCTGATGAACTCACGCGAGTGCCAACAGAATGGATAAAAAAAAGTTGCAACGCAAGAATGTAATATCATTTATAAGCACAATTATCAGCAGATTAA
Organism: Hydra vulgaris; assembly: GCF_038396675.1. Taxonomy (NCBI): domain Eukaryota; kingdom Metazoa; phylum Cnidaria; class Hydrozoa; order Anthoathecata; family Hydridae; genus Hydra; species Hydra vulgaris. The sequence goes on from NC_088925.1 coordinate 22,454,648, forward strand.
AAAAATTCATTCAATAGCACACATGGGAGTTTCCAAGAATATGCAGTTATGCTCGCGTGCTGGTATCCACGTGAACAGAGACACAGTGAAACAAGTTGTCGCTGAATGTGATGAATGCAATTCAACTGATCCTAATGTGATTTCGTAGGATAAAGGAAATCTTGCCGTCAACAAAATGTGGGAGAGAGTAGCCTGCGATGTTACTCGCGTTGATTCGTTGCTATATCTCACCCGTATTGACAGTGGCCCAAGCAGATACACGTTGTGGACACCATTAGGCAACGAAAGTGCAACAATGGGTGTTCAATCGTGAGAGAAAATATGGTCATTGTTTGGACTTCCTTCCGAAGTTCTCCTAGATAATTCTAAGTTGTTTAGATCTCAGATTATGAAAGCTATGGCGTCGAAGTGGGAAATATAGACTTATTTGTTGAGCTGTTGAAAAACAATCGGGAAATGGAATTGTTGAAAGAGTTCATTGGACGGTAAAAACCAAAAATGCGAGAGCAAAATGTGGTATACTCATGTCTTTATTCTCAATCAACAACATTTTATCAAACACGGCACACCTTTTGAAATATTTTGCCAACAATACAAACGCGTCCGAATTCCTGGAATCGATAAAGTCGAATCAACACTGAAATCCCTGACAAAGTTTCAAGGATGGAAAGTTGGCGATAAAGTGTGGGTGAAGCCCAAGCATACGACGCCGTTTACACAGCGATGGTTAAAAGGTAGTATAGTGGCACTGCAAAATGGTTTGACAGCTGAAGTTGAAGTCAACATATATACTTTGCTACGACATTTTTTTCATCTGCCGCATCATCGTGTGGACAAGAAAGAAGAAGATACAACAACTGACGATGATTACGATCTGACACTGGTTAAACCTCCCGAAACGAACTTAAAACACGACGTAATCAAAGATCCAAGTTCTCAAATAAATTCCCGAGACGATGACGAAACTGACAATAGTATGGACCGCGCTGATCAAAACTATCCAACAAATTGTGAGACAGTTACAGCCTGTTTGGTTCACTCGCTATGGGAGAAGAGTGCTTACTAACCGAAAGTATGCACTCTAAAAAAATGGGTTCTAAATGCGTTGAACAACAGTTTTATAACCTTTCTTCTTTAAATTTTATCCCTTACTTTTTTCTGTACTCAATTTTTTTTCTGTAGTGTTGTGTACTTTTTTTTTTGTAGTGTTGTGTACTTTTCTTCGTATTAATACTTTTATTGCTACTATTTTATTATTATTATTTTATTGTATTATTATTATTATTTACCTTTCTAGAAAATAGACTATTTCTAGAAAATAGACTATTTACCTTTCTAGAAAATTACAATATTCTTTATAACAAACAAGTTGGATTTTAAAAAAATCACTCCACAGATCAAGCAATTATTCATCTTGTTCAAAATAATTTTCAGGCATTCGATGAAAGTAAATATAAGTTAGGTGTATTTATTGATCTTAGCAAAGCGTTTGACACTGCTGATCATTTTATTCTATTAAATAAACTAGAAAATTACGGGATTAAGCACTCAAATTTTAAATGGTTTCAAAGCTATTTGTCAAATAGGAAACAATACATTTCATTTAGCTGCGGAAAAACTGATAATATGAATATAAAATGTGGTGTTCCACAAGGGTCAATTTTAAGACCACTCTAATTTTTAATTTATATTAATGATTTAAGCAAATCTTGTAAGTTACTAAACACTATTTTGTTTGCGGATGATACAAATTTGTTTCACGCTTGTCACGATATTAAAATGTTGTTTAATTCAGTTAACATGGAGCTCATAAAACTCACAGAATGGCTTAGTGCAAAAAAATTATCAATTAACTTAGGTAAAACAAAGTATTCTTTTTTCCATCGCTTTCATGAACGCGATAAAATCCCTTTAAAACTTCCAAAACTTTATATTAGCAGTCAATTTATAAAAAGAGAACTATCATTAAAATTTTTAGGAGTACTCCTTGACGAAATCATATACATTATCTTGAAAGTAAAATCTCAAGAAATATTCGCCTACTTTATTAAGCAAGGCCATTTTTAAATCAAACTAGTTTAGAATTGTTATATTTCTCCTTTGTTCATAGTTATCTTAATTATGCAAACATTGTTTGGTGTAGCACAAATCAAAACAAAATTTAAAAACTTTTTAATAAACAAAAACATGCAATGAGAATAATATCTAATGTAGGCCGTTTTACTCACTCCAAAGAACTATTTATAAAGCGAAATTACTCAATGTCTACCAAATAAATATTTTTCATTTTTGAATTTTCATGTATAAAGTTAATAAAAGAACAACACTAAACATTTTTAATTCGTTATTCAAAATAAATAAGCATAGATACATAACCAGATACTCAAACAACACCTATATTCAGCCAAAAAGTTTTTATGCCACAACTAAGTTTTCATTATCCATTAGAGGACCAAAAGTATGGAATAAAATCCTATCTAATAAACTTAAAACTCTTGAAACTCTTGACGAATTTAAAGTAAAATTGAAGCAAATGCTCCTAGTTAGTGATGGAGTGCTTGACTTTTTCGGGTGACACAGATAAGTTTTTTCGATTTAGTTTAAAGTTTATCTTTGTCAACCCTTTTATGGATTTGGTTGAAGCATGCTTAAATACATATATATATATATATATATATATATATATATATATTTTAATTGGAAAAGTTCAATTTCTTCTCAATTCTGTGTTTTATTAATAACTTAGTATTTAATCTTAATTAATAAAAAAATAAAAAAATAAAAAGTTGTTAAAAACCTTTTTTTTTTTTTTTTTTATTGCAAGTTTTACTTTGTACAAATTTATATTAATCTTTATATACTTATTTATTTAATATTTATTTCTAAGAATTTGTTATTTTACTTTTTATTGATTATTTTATTACTTTAAAAGAAATTTAAAAAAATTTTTAAATTTAAAAAAAAAAAAAAAAAAAATTCTTTATGACCCTGTATCTTTTTGTTTTTGTTTTATCTTTTTAAAAATAAAGTCTTATTTTATATATATTGGTAATATTTATATACTCTATACGAAATTATTTATTTTTTACGGAATCAATCTCGGAGCTTGGCGATAAGACAAATTGTGTCTTCTTCTTGTCCCGGCCATCTGTATATTGGAAATATTGGTTGTATTTATATTTTTATACGGCAAAAAATGGAGAGGAAAGAAAAAAAAAAATATATATATATATATACATATATATATATATATATATATATATATATATATATATATATATATATATATATATATATATATATATATATATATATATATATATATATGTATATATATATATATATGTATATATATATATATATATATATATATATATATATATATATATGTATATATATATATAAATATATATATATATATATATATATATATATATATACACACATACATGCATACATATATATATATACATACATACATACATACATACATACATACATACATACATACATACATACATACATACATACATACATACATACATACATACATACACTAGAATTGGTTATATTTATAAAACACGCTAGCTAAAAAACCTAAAATTGCTTTTTAATGTGACAAGTTTGTATGCTAAAGTTTTACTTTGTCTTCCATAATAAAACCTTTTTCTAACGGAAATTACCGTGTTTTAAAATTTATTTTAAAATTTCCGTTCAATTTTGTTAAATGGGTACTTTTTGTACAAATAACGGAAAATAATTCCGTAAAAGTACGGAACTTTTTAATATTGCATCCTGCAGTTTGTTTAAACTAAAAAATAGTTTGATCCTAAAAAGTATTTCATAATTACTTCGAACTTATTAATAACAATTAGGAAACAAAACAATCTATCTAGAACTATTACATTTTAAAAACATCTTTGAGGCAATCTAAATTCTGAATTTCTAGAAGAGAACTACATATTGAGAATTTAGATTGCCTCAAATCTAAATTCTCAAATCTCTTCTAGATATTGGGAATTTAGAATTCTCAATATCTAGAAGAGAATAAACGACCGGGGCTGGTATTTGACTGTGGCCAAGGCCGGTTCTACGGACAGGACTGCATAAAAATTGGTGCAATTTGATTTGCTTATTATTTTTTGGTTTATGATACATTTACTTGGCTATTTTATATATGCTGGTAGTACAATATATATTTGCTACAAATATTTATAATTTGTGTTTATTTCATATTAATATTGATTGTGAAATATGACTGAAATAAACTGGGCAAGAAGATAAGACCACCCTTATTTGCTTGTTCATATCATTTACGTTGGTTAACAATAGTTAGCAATATTGCAAAAAATCCTTCTTGTGCGCTAACAACTGCGCTACGGTTGCTTAAAGATGGTTTTTAAAAATTGTGTAGTTTTAAGTTGTTTATGAATTATTTTTTTATAATAAGCTTACAATATTTTTGTGCAAACACTATATACCGAAAACAAAATGTTTACATAATGTTTTACGAATCTGATTGTTAACGCTAAACATTTGTTAACAACCAAAAACAGGTATATGATATTTAATAGTTAACAAACTTTTTTTTAAATCACAAATAAAATCTTAGGTTAAAAAAAATGTTCAGGAAAGGCAATCATTTTAAGTAAAAAAGATTTCTGCGCTTTAAAAATGTCCAATTTTCAGTTACGGAGAAAAATATTTGATTGCTGTGTTGAAAGTGCCTGTACGTAATAGACATTTCTTATCTATTTTATTTTTAGTAAACTTTTATTTTTTTTAATTCAAATTATTCCAATAATATAAATACTGTCACACAGTTGTAAAGAATTTTCACAAACCGTGATAAATTTGAACCTAGTGTAAAGAAGGTTGATATTAAATTTTTAGTTTTGACTGAACATCCAAGCTCATAAATTATGGGGTTAATAAAAATAATTCCTGTCTTGCGTACTTCGCGCGTTAACAACCATAGAAAAAAATAAAAATAATAATAATAATAATGAATAAAAAAATTAAAGAGAATTGAGAATTAGTAATAATATACCCTGTTTATTTAATGGCACGTAATATTAACTAGATAATTTGTGTCGAAAAATTTTAATACCCATTAATTTGCATGTAACTAATTATAAAAAAGTTCCAGTAAACCTTTATTTTTATCACCTTGGCAGTGTTTGTTAACCATTTAAACTTTTTTTATTACCATTGTGGTGTTAAATAAAAGATGAACTTTGTATTGATGTGTAACACTTTTTTTAACATATCAGGTAAATTATTGCTTCTAATTCTACAAGTTACTAATCACATATCCCCAAACGCAACCGTCAATATCCGATATCAAATCTGGTAACTGTTTCTCTCACTTAGTATTAGTAGCTATCGTTGAAAAATATTTTTTGGTTGATGTTTTACGGGTTCTTTTCTCTTTAACTTAAAAGCTAAACGTGCAATTATTTTTTATTACCTCCGCTAATTGGAGAAAATATTTCCGTCTCCAATTTGGCGGTTGCAGCCAGTTGGGAGGCAAAAAACCATCAAAACCATATAACTATTAAATAATTCTTATTGGGTAGTGTCTGATGGTTTCACCAATATACCCAGCATTACAGCTGGAACATACAAATGTATAAACAACAAAGGATTTTAAATTTTGGAGTAAAGGGTCTTTCGAAGATGTATACTACTAACTTTTAGCATGTATATAAAACATTTAGTTATATAATCTCTGTAAAAGGAAGCCAGGACAATTATTTTTTATTGGACTTTTTAGAAGTAAACACCCAAAAACCTGTTGCAGATGGACACAGTTCAAGAGTTAGCTACAAGGTTTAGCTTTCCCTCCATGAAAAGAAATCTAATTTTTTTATTAGTCCAATGTCCAAATTAGCAAAAAACAGACCACAGAGACGGATCAGCAATTTATTGAAAAACTATTTGAGCACTCGCAGATGATTATAAAAGAAAGGTTTAGACAATAAAAAGATAAAATAAAAAGATGATTTAATTGATAGCTTTGATAACTTTGATCTAGGAAATATTTTATGATTCTATAAATTGTAACTTACTGATTCGGAAAAAATTTTGACCACATTATTTAATGTTTTTTTTTAAATTTAATTTCTATTTTAATTTTTTTTGTAGCATCTATAAAGATCTAAGATTTTTTGATTTTGAACTTATCACATTTTTTTAAAACTAAAAATAAAAAAACTTGTATTTTTTAGAAATAATCAAACTTTTATCATTTATATGGAATGTTAAAACAAAGAATATTATGCATTTAAGATCAAAGAGTGTGCAGAACATCAATGATAACTGACTATGATGTAGTCAGAGGCAATTGAAGGAATAAAATGAGGAGGAGGGGAGCAAATCCTTAAAAAGTACCGCCTGCTTTCTAAACACAGTCCTTAAATCTAAATCACCCAATTAAAATGTATAAAATACCCAAATAAACTCTTTGAAAGTTGCTTTGATTGAGGTTAGGAGGTATAATAATCCCCCACTCCCGTAAAATCGTTTCTGTATGTAATTTTTTAAGGTCCGCTTGTAGTTTGATTTTAAGTGACAAAAGCTTATTACGGAAGTTTATTACGGAAGTAATCTTGTTTCACCGGCAATCAAAATTTTAATTTCATGAACCGGATAATAAGCAAACACAAACCAAACTAAAAACATAAACACTTGAATTAAAAAACGGAATTCAAATAGTTTATTTTTCAATCATTTCTATATATTGTCGTATAATTTTAATTCAAATGTATAATATCATTGTTTTTATTTAGTGCTTTGTGTAAAGGTAGTATAATATGTTTTTAAAGTACTTTTTATGCTGCATTTCGATTGCAATTAAAAAAAAAAAAGCATGAAATAACCTTAACATGGTTGGATGCAATTGCATGCAACTTGTTAAGGTTCTTTTATGCTTAAATTTAAGTGACCGAAGTAAATTTTAGTGTGGCTTTACATAATAAATTTTTATTTTAGATTTTAATGGCTTAAATATAATGCAAAAGTTTTAATTCAAAATTATTAAAGTATTATAGCAGAACCTTTTTAAAGATGAGTGGTTGTTTAGATAATGCTCACTGTCCGAGTTTTACATGTCCTGATTTTTCTGAGCGAAAAAATCAAATTGCATCAGTTGCTTCAGGAACTCTGGTAATACTTTAATGAATAATAATAAAGTTCTTGACTCAATTTTGTTAAAGTAATAAAGTCCCTAAAATATTTGAATCTTCAAGTGATCAGAAAATATAGCTTTAGTTAAAAAGTATTTATAAATACTTAGGGTGCCAAAAAGATTATAACTTAATAACTATAATTTACACTAATGTTCAAAATACATTTTGAGTTGTTAGGCATTTGTTTGATGTGTTACATGCCAATTTCTATAATTTTATTAAAATGCCAGAAAAATTGAATAAAAAAAAGAAGATAAAAAGTAAAAAAAAAAAAGAAAAAGTAAGTTTTAGAGGCAAGAAATAAGCTTGAATGCTTGCTTATTTCTTGGACAGCTGATGAAACAAAACAAGCCAGAAAACTATAAAAGGATTTTATAGCAACCGTTTCACAGTGGGCCAATCAGCTGTTTTCACAGACATTGGTTCATAACTTTTTAATGGAAAGTGCTATGGGGTTGATTAAGAATTTTTCGGAAAGTTTCGGTTTTTATGTGTAAAATTTTGGAAACACTAAAAAATAATTTTACTGAGGATATTTAGGTCATAATTTGGAAGAACGAAATATTAAAAATATCATTAAATTTGCTTTTTCATTGGTTATAACAAAAATATTTATAAATTTATATAAATATCAAGCCTTCTCAAGAGATGCATGCAGTTGCTTGCCTTATATGACTATGCATACAATATTTTTTTTGACAAATTGGCCACGGTTTATTGTATATATATATAATTTGCATTGTCTTACAAAATATGCTGTAAAAACCAAACTGATTTAAAGAGAGAATTTAAAATAAACCATAAACTGAAAAGAGAAACAAACTTTGCAACTGATAAAATAAATAAGAATAAACCAGAGAAAATATAAGCATAAAAATAATATATTTTTAAATTTAGAAGTGTCTCAATTGATAGTTCAAACTTGATTTAATTTAAAGTGGTTTCAATTTATAGTTTAAAGCTAATAATTTTTCCTTTTATTGCTACATTGATGTAGTGTTTTTATGTTGATAGCTTGTGTCATTTATGAGGTGTGACTATTATATCGGCAATAGATAAGGGTTCAAATCCTACTAACAGATAGTGTTTTTTTATGTTTTATTTGCTTTGTAGACATTAGAAAATATCAAAGTTTCAAATTTTTAAATAATTAAGTTTCGAAGGAATTAAGCTTAGATTGAATAACTTTTAAACTTCTTAGATTAAATAACTTTTAAACTTCAATTTTTGAAATTCTTTGTAGTGAAATATTTTAAAATTAAAAAAAGACATATTAATTTTATGCTTTTATTTTTTATTAATTTTATCATTTGTCAAGATTTTTTTTTTGTCTAGTTTTGTATTTCTTTTTTTAGTTTTTTTATTTCTTTCCAGTTTATATTTTGTTTATATTTATTTAGTTTAAGTTTATATTTGTTTATTCAGCGCATTTTTAAAATGTGCTAACTTAAAACATGCCAAGTGTGTTGCCATGTTGTTAAGACAAAATATTATATGGATGGTCATATAAGGCGTGCGACCACACACATCTCCTGTGAAGGCCTGAATGTATATTTTGTAATAAAATAACATAGGTACATCAATGACATAAACAATAAAAATTATCAAAGAAGTACTAAAATACATAGGTTATTCATATATTAACATTTCAAAATGTATGTAGCTTTCAGATAAAATGTTATTAGAGATTTTGCTTATGACAATATCTATCAGATTTTTTCTCCTCCGTCCTCTTTCTTCTCTACAAAGTTTGCAGAGTGATTTTGAATCATATCTCTCGTCATAAATAATTGGATCAGATGATATCCACGTTCAGTTAATGGTGTCTGTTAAATTGACACTTTAGGAGAGAGTCTCTTACTTGACTTCTTTTTTGAGAGTCGAGTATGTATAAATATTCATATTTTGTCTTAAAACTTAAACAAAATAATTAAATTCAAAATATAAACAAGATTACGTGAAAAGTAAAAATATTACACTATTACTATATACACCACAGAGCCATCAGGTTTGATTTTAACTCATGCAGTTTGTGTTTTTTAAAACAGATATAAATGCTGCAATATATTTTTTACTAATGGTTGAACTAATTTGATTAAGCTTGATCAAAAGTAAAAATTCAATGGAAAAGAGGGATGTTGGTGTGGTGTTGGTCAAAAATTGGTCTTAATCCTTTTTTTAATTTAAATTACTTTTTTACTGAACACACATTCTCATTTGAAAAATATGTACAAAATATGTAAAACTATTTGCATTAACATTTTTAATATATTAAAACAATTTAAGCTAAAAGGGTAGAGTCAGTCTTTTACTTTTTTTGTTTAAAAGTGTTAAGTTGACACAATTTAGTTAAAAAGAATCTTATTCCTCTTTGTTATAGGAGTTTAAAAATATATATATATATATATTTTTTTTTGTTATTTCACCTCCCCAAGGCCCAGAAGGCCACTACAGATGAGGAGGCTACTTAATTGTGGTCATAACCCTCTCTCAACTCTATAACTTCGAAACACGAACCTTGACGAACAAGGCTGCTGCGCGGAGAAACAAGTTGAGCGCGGTACTACCAGGGACGTGGTGGGGATTGAACTCCGAACCTCTCGCTTATGAAGTGAGCGCTCTACCACTACACCACTACCGCATTATATGGGTTTACTAGTGCTAAGTTAGCACTTTATGAGATAAATTATTTTATCTGATAAAAAATTAGTTAAAAACACTAAAATTTTATTTAAAAACTTTGGCATATATATACACAGTACTAACAATAATAATCAACAGTATATATACACAGTATACATATATATATATATATATATATATATATATATATATATATATATATATATATATATATATATATATATATATATATATATATATATATATATACATACACACATATATATACGCATATATGTACACAGTACTAACAATAATAATCAACAATAAATGGTTAAAAAATTAGTTTAAAACACTAAAATTTGATAAATTTTAGTTGTTTTATTAGTATTACATGTAAAAAAAATTTAGTGCAATGATCTATGAAATTAACATTCACGTTTCCATAACCTGCAGTCTAAGATTGTTTCTACATATAATTATCACATCATTGCTTATATAGTGAACTGAAAAAGCAGAAATTTGAATTCCTTAACCCAGAAAATCATAGGAAGGGAACATGAAAAGGTCTAATCTGGATCAACTTGTAGGTGCAAAAGAATGTAAAGATGTAGTGCAACAAAATGCACTACATCGTTTGGTGTAGTACATTTTGTTTTTTCCTTTAAATTTTTTCCGCTTATTATTAAAAATCATTTTTTTATTCATACCATATTTTCATGTTTCCACTGTTTTATAGTCATCTTCAGTTGGGTTAAAAAAAAATCTTATTTAATTTTATATATAAATGTTCTACAGTAATAAAATATAAATTGCAACATTTTATTAATTAGGACAAAATAGGCGATAGCAAATATACAATAAAAAAGTTATTAAATTATTTAACAAAAGGTAATGACAAACAAAATGACTAATAAAATAATAACTAGTATGTGAAAAGTGATATTTAATAATGGTTTAACTGTTTGTTCATATTTTGGGTCAGGCTAAAAGATAGTAGATGTAGCAGCACTCCATTGCGAGTCAGGCTATTGGTCAGTCGATATAGCAGCACTCCCTTGCGAGTCAGGCTATTTGTCAGTCGATGTAGCAGCACTCCCTTGCGAGTCAGGCTATAAGATAGTCGATGTAGCAACACTCCGCGCATGATTTACAGTAAAAAAAATAAAAATAAAAACATTTTATTAAAAAAATTAAAAATAAAAACATTTTACTAAAAATAATAAAAATGAAAACATTGTTTATATTGTTAAAAACATTCAGAATGTTTTTAAAATATTCAGAATGTTTTTAAAAACATTCTGGTCAATTAAATTTGGGTTTTTGTGGTTTTTTTAAAAAGCAATTAATTTGTAATTAAGTTAATGGTTTTAACTTTCTGACAACACGCAAATGTTGGATGAAAGTCATCCAACATTTGCGTGTTGTCAGAAAGTCAAAAGTAATTAAAAGTGACGTATGTGATGCTTGTGTAAAAATATTTGTTACAATAGTTTGAATGACAATTATATTAGAAATGGCTGCATCAAAAATTTGCACAAAATGTCAGTTAACTTTTTTTTTATAAAGCAAGTTAAATCACAACAATTATTTTAACAAATGATAATACAGTGATATGACTTTAATACATGTTTGGAAAAATAATCTTTGCTTTCACAACAAAATGTAAATAAAATAGTAAACTTTTAATAAATAAAGTAAATAAATTAAGGTAATTCTTTTATTTGTTACTCACTAATTTCAAAAATTTAACATATTTTAATTCATTTAGGCAAATGTCAAGAACTGAAAGAAATTTGTTAATATCTAACATTTTTAAAAATATAATCTTAAATTTGATTATTTAATATTAAAAAAAATAAAATAAAATAAACATTAGCTTACAGTAATAATAAAAAATAAGTTAAATAACATATAACATTTTTGAGGTAATTAATATTATTGCAGTAATTTAAATAAGTCTTTAAAAAATAAATAAATAAAGAGAATTTTATGATGTCAAATTCACATTAAGCTATTGGGTTAAGCGTTTTTATTTGAAACGAGGCCTGATAATATATATATATATATATATATATATATATATATATATATATATATATATATATATATATATATATATGTATATATATATACATATATATATATATGTATAAACATACACACACATATAGATCTTTAAATTGTTATCTTGTGTTTAGTTTTTTGTTGGTTGGTGGATTTTAATTGATGCTGCTGCCAATGATCCTTTAAAGAAGGATGTTTATCATATCTGTGGTGTTGTATCTACTGTTGCTTTTTTCATGTAATATTTTTATTATTTATATTTAGGTACATATATATGTATATATATGTACCTATATATGTATATATATATGTATATATATATGTATATATATATATATATATATATATATATATATATATATATATATATATATATATATATATACATATAGATATATATACATCTATATATATATATATTGCTTTTTTCATGTAATATTTTTATTATTTATATTTAGGTACATATATATGTATATATATATATATATATATATATATATATATATATATATATATATATATATATATATATATATATATATATATGTATATATATATATATACATATATATATTTAAGTATATATATATATATATATATATACACTATATATATATACACTATATATATATATACACTATATATATATATACACTATATATATATATATATATATATATATATATATATATATATATATATATATATATATATATATATATATATATATATATATATATATATATATATATTATATTGAGAGAGAAAGAAGAAAATTTAAAAAATTTGAGAGAGAAAGAAGGTTACAAATTAATTTATATAAATCCAGATTTAACTGAAGCACAAAGGAGATTTGATTACTATTTAAGAAAGAAAAGAAATGAAGCAAACAGTACACTTGCTAAAGACTCACCCTTTCGATTTGGTATTTGTGGACATCAGATTGTCAAAATTAAAGCTCAACAGTACTAAATCATTTCAGCCACTATCTTTAAATGGACTAAATTCTTTGAAATGTATTTATTTAAATACGACCACTTTAGAAAATAAATTTGATGAATTTAAGGTGTTAGTAGACACATACTGTCCACAAATTATAGCTGTTCGTGAAACATGATTTAAAAGCATCTCGGTTAAAAATCTAAATGGCTATAATCTGTATAGAAGAGACAGAAATGATGGGCGCAGAGGAGGTGGTGTGTGTATATATATTACTAAAACTAGTAAATCATTAGAGCTAAGCGATGCTGTTTTTAACTTAAGTAAAATTGAACAAATTCGGGCTACAGTATGTTTTGAAAACAATAAGTATTTAGTTGGTTGTTTCTACAGGCTAAACTGTTGATAGAAAAGGATACAAAGACTTACTAATTACAGGGGATTTTAATTTCCCATTAATCAAATGGATACATCACAAACATTAAAAATGAAAATGGCATCAAACATAACTTTAGTGAAACTCTTAGCAAAACATTTCTGTATCAGCATGTAAGTGTTCCAACTTTTCAAATATCAAATAATTCTGCTGCTAACACTCTTGATCTAATCTTCACAACTCAGTCGGGAAGCATCTGTGCTATTGATCCAAGATCTGTCTTCTGTAACATAAGTAAAGGTCATATGCTCATCTTTTTCAATTTTATTACTAAAAATAGGGTTAATAACTTATCGCACAGCTACTTAAAGTTTAATTACAAAATAGCTGACACCATTAAAATATCTGACTTTATTACAAATGTTGATTGGGTAATGCTATTTGAAACTTTATCTGTTCAGGAAATGTATGACAAACTAATTCACTTTTCAAATGTAGCATGTAATCAATTCATTCCAGTGCTTGATGTATCTTGAATAAAAAAACAAATTGCTCCATGGTTAAAAAAACTCTAATTAAAAAAAAGCAAAATCTTAGATACCTGAACTGTGCTGGTAAATGGAAAGATCTTACAATGTGGAAAGAGTACAAACTGACTTTCAAGTTAGTTAAAAAAAAATTAAAACAGCTCGTCTTGCATATGAAAATGTTTTAATTGAATCGAATCCGAAACTTCTGTATAAATACCTAAACAGCCAACAACTTGTCAAAGAATCAATCAGAGCCTTAAAAACAGCAAATGGTAGTCTAACTTAAGAACCTAGAGAGATAGCTAATCTACTCAATAAATGTTTCCAAGATGTTTTGGTAAATGAAGCTTCCAGTTCAATTTAAATCAGTGAACGTAATGCCATTATTCAAAAAAGGTGATAATACTCTTCCCTGCAATTATCGTCCAGTTTCATTGACTTCTGTTCCATGTAAAATTATGGAAAGTATAATTAGAGCTAAAATGGAAGAGTACCTGTATAAAAACAATCTACTAGCAAAAGAGCAACATGGTTTCATTAGAAACAAATCATGTACCACTAATTTTTTAGAAAGCATTGACTACAACTTGTTTCTCCGCGCAGCGGCCTTGTTCGTCAAGGTTCGTGTTTCGGAGTTATAGAGTTGAGAGAGGGTTATAACCACAATTAAGTAGCCTCCTCATCTGTAGTGGCCTTCTAGGCCTTGGGGAGGTGAAATAACAAAAAAAAAAAAAAAAAAAAAAAAAAAAAAAAATTTCATCAAACTTAGATGTTGGTATTCCAGTTGATGTAATTTTGTTATATTTTGCTGAAGCCTTCGATAGAGTTCCGCACAGGAGACTATTAGCCAAACTGAAAGCATACGGCTTTGATGGTCTGCTACTTAAATGGATTGCAGCTTTCTTAGAAAACAGAAGACAAAGAGTTGTTCAAGGTAAAATCATTTCTGACTGGGTTAAGATTTTTATTGGTGTACCACAAGGTTCAGTAATTGCAGCACTTTTATTTGTTTTTATATATTAACGACCTTTCAAAAAAATTGCTTAATGTAACCAAACTATATGCTGATGATACAAAAGTGCTTTCTCAATTATCCTCAGAGCTATGCGCTACTAATCTTCAAAATGATCTAGATATTGTCTACAAATGGTCTCAAACTTGGCTTCTTCTCTTTAACATATCACAATGTGTAGTTATGCATTATGGCCACAATAACAAAAAGTATTTATATAATTTAAACAGTATTCAATTAACTGAGTCAAGTGATTAATGCATTTAACAAAGCAAATCAAATGCTTGGTCGTATCAAAAAATCATTTGTTTGTTTCGATTATAAGTTACTCTGTTTGCTTTATATTACTTTTATTTGTCTATTACTAGAGTTTACAGTTCCAGTATTCTCTCCATTTCTTAATACGGATTGTGACTATATCGAAAGAATACACCACAAAGTTACTAAACTAGTATCATCAATCATAAATCTTTCAAAAAGACTCAAAGAACTAAACTTAACTACACTAGTGGAAAGGAGACAAATGATTGCAAATGGCAAAAGGCAAAAATGGTTGTTTGTAAACTAAGTGCTGCAGTATCTCCATCCCTGTTGAAAGTTGACTGCCCTTAGCTACTATAGCTGGGTCTTGTCAAGTTCCCACCACATAGAAATTACTAATTTTTATTGTAGATTTACATTATTAATTAAAAAAAATTAAAAGTAAATAATCTGGACAAGTAGTTATAATCTTTTGTTAGTAACATAAATGCGGTGAGTATATAATCATGTATTGTAATTTTTTCAATTCAAAATACAAAAATAAAAATATTTTTTGAAAAAAACTATGAAACCATGTATTTTTATTCAAATATATAGGTAAAAATAAACAACCCAGGAAAAAAAAATTTCAAATTTTTGTAATTAAACTTAAAAGGTTTTTGAGAATTTTTTTCTAAAAATGTGCTTAGAGGGTAAGGATTGAGTGGTCCTGTTGAGCTCAAATTTTTTGGGAGTTGTTTTTTTAATATATGCCCCAAATCTAGAATGCATGGTATTTTAGATTTGAAAATTTCCTTAAATTGACTACCCCCTAATGTGGGTATTGGAGTCTTAAATCAAAGCCATCTAAATAATAATCAACAATATCCTAAAAACTAAAGGTGAAGTTTAAATTAGTCTTACAAAGAGCAAGTAGTTCTAATGCATTTTACAAAAAGTAAGGGCTTGATTGGAATAGTTTGGTGGGTAACAATAGTTACTTATGTTTAATATTTGTAATAATAATTTGGTAGGTAACCATAGTTACTTATATATAATTATAATTTAAAATTTGTAATAATAATTTGGTGAGTAACCATAGTTACTTAGGTTTAATATTTTTTGATACTATAGTCATGATTTAATTATTAAAAAACTAAAGAGAACTTGATATATTACATAGATTGTACTTAGAACCCTTAAAAGTTATTAAAGACACAATCTTCGGAATTAGGGTCGGCATTCGGCATTGCCGGCCTTAAAATATTTGAGGTCGGCATTTTTTTGCCGACCTCGTTTCTATGTTTTATGATAAGACCTTTGTATCAAACTTTTTTTGCTGACCTGATGCTGAGCTTTGAAAGATTGAGGTCGGCAAATTATTGTCGACTTTATTTTTCCTAATTCCAAGGGTTGGAGACAACTTGACATATTACATAGATAGTATGTAGAACCCTAAAAAATTGTTAGAGAGAACTTGACATATTACTTAGGTAGTACTTAGAAACCTGAAAAATAAGCTATGCAGTTGCCTCATTTCTACTAACCCACATTTGTAACAAAGGATTCCTTATGTGGCTTAATAATGCACACAAAATGCAGTAACAAAAGCACTATTCATGTTCAGCATGGAACTCCGATATTTTACAGGTGTTAATAGAATCTGCTTTTCTGAGAGCTACTATAGAGTTTAGGAAACCTTGCTACCACCCAGCTTCAAAACTGTTAAACTGAGTTTTAGAGCTATACCCTCATTAGGAAATAGTAGAAAGATTTGCATATCAACTACCAAAGACACAAACATAAACCCACAAGTCAAAAAAATTCAGCTTTTATCATATTATGTAGATGACAATGTGCGCTAGCCTAGCAGATGAAAAAAGGATGCAAAGCTACTGGTCAGCAGAAGTCTTCTGCCTTACTCCCTTAATGGTAGGATGCATTCCAAAGACAATAGTTATGCAGATTCATCTGCTCTAGATAAGTATTTTTATTGAGACACCATTTCTTGCATTTACTCAACCATAAGCTCCAAGGCAAGAGAATATTTTAGGTCAAAGTTAATTTCTCTTAGTCTTTGCCTAAAAAAGCAAGTTCCTCCAAAGCAGCTGGACATGTGGCAGGCTATATTATTTTAAATTTAAAATGATGGGTCTAATCTTGACCATTTTAAAATTGTTACTATTGATTGTATAAGTTATCAGTCATTTATTTTATTTTTTTTTCCATGTTTTTCCATATTATGGAATATTATTTGTATATTGCACATTCCATATTTTCATGTTTTTATGTTGCTACACTCAGTCTTTACTTTAAATTTTAAAATGTTGTTAATAATTTTTTAGGTTTTTGAAGATTGCTATTTTGAATGTTCTATAGCTTAATAGTTAATTTTGATATATTAGATATTATAATAAGAATGTATTAAATAAAATAAAAAGTTATTATAATAAGAGGCGTATTGGATACTGAAAAGTGCACTGAGTGTCGACAATTTTTTTTTTAGGATAAATGCTGTTTCAAATGCTCAAATAAGAGGAGAAACATTTGATTCTGGTTGCCTTGGACAGACAGGTATGTGTTTAAAATGCCTATCATTATTTGTTTTTGATCTGATAAAATCATTTTATTATTAATTCAAATAAATAATGTTATAATTAAATAATCCAGTTATCTTAATTATGTTTTTAATTTTAGTAATGGGAAAAAGAAAATTTTAATTTGTCTCTTTCAATTTGTAGGAGCTCGGGTTTGGGCTTTAATTGGATTTATGCTTGGTTTTGGAGGTCTCATTGCAGCATGTTGGATTTTATTTGGTGCATATGTTGCATCAGGTATTTTTTTATTTTTTGCACATGTTTTATTGTTATTTATTAGTAGAATGTACTATATTGTATTAATGTATTCTTATTAGTATTGCATATATTAATTTATTAGTACTATGTACTAGTATTTTATTACTGTATTACTAGTAGTATTTATTGTAGTATATATTGTTTTATATTAGCCGTTTATTTTGAAAGTGGCATTAGTCACCTTATCAAAATAATTAAGTTATTGATAACAATGATTACTATGTAATGGTATCTCTTTGTTTGTGAAAATTTCACAAATATAATTCAATAATTTCGAATATAGTTTTCAACACAATTGGTTTAAATTATTTCACAAATGATTTTCATGATTTTTTTGAAAAGATGACTTGCGTTTTTTTCAAAATAAAATGGCTTATATATTACTATATGTTTTTTTATTTTTATTTACATTTTTTACACTAACTCACTCCCAACAAGGCTGCAAACAACCACAATTTAAATTAGGAATTACCAGATAACAAAGAATTATTGTTAAAGAGAATTGACATTGATTGACTGAAGACTTGAAAAACTGTTAATTTTGAGCTGTAGAAATAGAGAATAAAAAGTTAATAGAATCAAGACGAGATATTAAAAAATTTATTAAGGATTCTAAGACTTTGCTAAAAATTGAGAAGGTACAATAGTTAGAGGGGGTTAGAGTGTATTTTGAAGTTTTTGCAAATTGGATTCGCATTCATTTCTCAGCAGGTAGGAAGTTAAATTATTCTAAAGTCAGCAGAAATGATATACTGGCGATGTAAAGTCTATTCCAATTGCAGTTAAATACTAAACAAAAAAAAATTAAATTAAATAAGAATGTTTTTTTCTAAAAATGGCATTTTTCAGCCCAATTTTGTGTCTTGTGAACTAGCTATAAATTAAAATTTGTTTAAACAAATGCATTAAGAAGAGACTAATTCCATTCTTTGAAGTATTCCATAATTAAATGGTGCATATGCATTCTGGCCTGATTTAACATCATCTTGCTATACATAAAAAATGCAATATGTTGTGAAAGCAAATAACTATGAAAACTTGCCAGACTGTTGCCCATCAAAAATTTTTGGAGTATTTTGAAATTTATTATCTAAAAAAATAATTGACAAGCAGGTAACCTATACATTCTAGAATCAGGTATTTCCATAATAAAGTTGATATTGAGCTCATACATTGTTTAGTTCAGTCATGCTGGGCCTATCGGATAGTGTCAGAAAGAAAAAGTTATTGAAAATAACAGATACTTTCCAAATACTTCTTAACTCAATTGATCAAATATCCACTTTTCTTCCCCAGCAGTTGGCAGCTATTTCCCAATGAATTTTTAGAGGCAAAATGTTTTGGCTTTCGCCTGCAGTGGCTTCTGGTTTCTATTGGTGGCTGTGGCCAGAATTTTGTTTAGCCAAAGTTTTTAAGAGACCGAGGCCAATAGCCAATAGTGGCTACTACCTCCCAACTGGCTATTTTTAAACTTTTAAATGTTTTTAACTTTTAAATGTTTTTAACATTTTAAACATTTTAAATGTTTTAAACATTTTAAACATTTTGAACGTTTTAAACATTTTAAACGTTTTAAACATTTAAAACGTTTTAAACATTTAAAACGTTTTAAACATTTAAAACGTTTTAAACATTTAAAACGTTTTAAACATTTAAAACGTTTTAAACATTTAAAACGTTTTAAACATTTAAAACGTTTTAAACATTTAAAACGTTTTAAACATTTAAAACGTTTTAAACATTTAAAACGTTTTAAACATTTAAAACGTTTTAAACATTTAAAACGTTTTAAACATTTAAAACGTTTTAAACATTTAAAACGTTTTAAACATTTAAAACGTTTTAAACATTTAAAACGTTTTAAACATTTAAAACGTTTTAAACATTTAAAACGTTTTAAACATTTAAAACGTTTTAAACATTTAAAACGTTTTAAACATTTAAAACGTTTTAAACATTTAAAACGTTTTAAACATTTAAAACGTTTTAAACATATAAAACATTTTAAGCATTTTAAACATTTAAATGTTTAAAAGTAGTCAATACTTATAAATGTTTTAAAGATTATGAATTTTATTACACTTTTTATTTTTATTATTTTTATTATTTTTTTTTTATTACATTTTTTTGTAATAATTTGTCAAAATTATTAGCAAAATAAAACACTGTCACAATTTTTTAATGAATATTAAAAGATATTTTCTCAATAACTTTTATAATATCAATTATTAAAAATAAGAATATTATGGAAAATATATAAAATAATAAATAAATCATAAAAAATTGAGGGTGTTGACTTTTGAAGGATTTTGGAGGCGGCCACCAATGGCTTCCACCTCTTTATTGGCCCCACTCTCCAAAACATTTTGCCTCTAAAACAAATCTTTTGCTGGAAATGCCAATTGAAAGGCAAAAGCCACGGGAGGTTAGGGTGGTCCATTTTAAACTTTTTTTTGAAATTTTAATCTTAGTTTTTACCAGTAATAAAATTGATCTAAAAACCCAAAATACAAAAAATTTTGAATTTAGGACAATTTTTAGATCCCCACAAAACATTGGAAGTTAAAATAATGGATTGCACAAGTGTAACACAACTTTTTTTTCCACTAATTGTTATAGTTACTTTGTGGGGTTTACATAATTTAATTAATTAAAATTTTATTAGTTTATGACTATTTGTACATATCCCACAAAAAATTTATTGAAATATTAATAAATATACAATTAATAATGTTACTGAAATTTTATTTGTTTGTTTGTTGAAAATTAATTTCAATTGATTTCTTTGAGAAATATTCACCTTTAAAGCTGTTTCGATGCTTTTCCACAACTTGAGCAAGTTGTTCTCTCTCTACTGGATCAAAACATTTATCTTTGATGTCTCCTATAAGCTTGATACCTCGCTCTGCAATATCGTTGACACAAGAAAGATTGCATAAAATTTTTTTGTAGCGTTAAAATCCTCAAATTTATTCCAATGTTCTGATGGAATGTTTAGCCATTCTTGGGGTCTGTTTAATTTTAACAAGTGAAAAAGCAGCCATGACTTTTCACCAATAAAAGATGATAAAAAAAGTTTTTCTTCGTCGCACCAAATAATAATTGGTGTCTTCAGTTTATATGGAGTAAATACTTTAGGTATTGGTAAGTTTATAAGTTTCTGACCCATCATAGTCTTTTCTGCATAACTAACAAAGTCATCGAACAAGGAAAAGATAAGTATCCAAGGTGTCTTTCAAAAGACTTGATAGTTTCCTCTGCACTTTCAAGGTTAATTGATTTAAATTTCCTCATTAAATAAAAGAAATGCAGGTCATTAGCTGGAGCAGCAAAAATAATAGCAGATTTAAGAAAGTACTTTGTGTATGTACTCAGCCATCCTCTCAGCCTTTCTTGCTTCTTCATCAGTAAGTTCAAAAGTACGAGATAGTAGGAATATTTTTGTATAATAAATGGCTTTTGACATCCACTTTGCATGATGATCAGAACCAGCATACCAAATGCGTAAACCTTTTTTAATATGTCCACCGAAAAAAATAGAGTAAGCTCCACTAGTTTGCGATAGTATCACAAGAAAATATTTTTCTCTTCAAGCAATCCATTGCCCATTTCTTTACTTCAAGTGCTTGTTCAAATTAAAAACTATTTTATTATAACTATTTTGATTATGAGGCCAGTCCCATACTCTAAGTTCTTTTATATTCTTGTTAAGGTTATGAAATTCTTCTTTGAACCTTTCAAACAACTGAACTCTTGGTAATTTGTTCGGACCACAAATAGCATTGGATGTTGCTTTTATAAATAGCTCTGGAATATGTCTACATTCAAGTCAGAGTAGAGAACGACCAATTTGCTTCTCAATTAGAATTGCAGCTCCATTATATGCTCCACTGTTTGCAGATGTTGTATCATAGACAAGTGCAAAAACAGATGCTTTTAATTACCATTTATAAATTAGGTTCATCACTGAACAACATTGTGTTTGACCAGTTCCGTCAGCAATTTTAGGAGGTGGCCCTGCATACACAACAAGTGACTCTTCCTTTTTTCCAGTAGCTTGCTTGAAAATTTTTCCATCCCAATGAATTTCCAAATATTCAGGTGGAATCCAAGTTTCTTCAATTAATTTAGCTTCTTCAATTCTGTTAGCTGATCTTTCTCTATGAAATGATGATTTAGAAAGTGTAACATCATTTAAAGCTGCTCCATCTAATGCTAAAGTCTTTCCCAAAATAAGTAGCTGTTGCCTTTCACAAATACCGGATCCATCAGCAACTGTACACGTTTCTTTTAATAGTTCTCTTTTTGAAATTTTCATCGTAATCGCTGATTTGCAGTGATGTTTTTTTTTCTCTTTCACTGAAAAACTTTTATCTCTTTCATCTTCTTCTGTAATATCTGTAGAAAATTTGTCACCCTCATTGACTTCATTATTATCAGTAATGGTTAGACAGTTGGTTCTCAGTTGAGTTGCTGTTTCTTAATATGAAGCAATTCCTTTCTTTTCTTTCTTTCCTGATACTGTAGTTTGATGTAGTGTTGTCGCTCTTTTTCAGTTAGTATTTTGTCAACTCCAGCCATTGAGCCCACTTAAGGGAATCTTTCGTTGGTATTTTAGAAATTCCCAGTCAATAAGCCACTTGTTGCTACCAGAGTGTTTCAGCAATGTGTAAGTGTCTGTATGTGATATATCAAACAGACTGTCCAGTTTAATTGTAAAAGGTGTAACTTTTCTTTTTTGTCTTCTGCTTTCAGGAATTTTTTTCAGTGTCTCATATTCTTTTACCAAACGGACAATCTGATTAGCACAGTCCTTCTTGTTACGCTTCGTTGGAATACGAGCAGGTAACCAAAAGTTTTCAACAGTTTTGCTAACTAGATGATTTGCAATGAGTCTTGTTTCTTTTCTAGGGTTTTTTTCTCTCTCAAAAAGATATTTTTGCAATATAGCACTATTCAATGGTAGCTTTCCTCCTTTAAAGTTTTCTAAGGAAAAACCAACAATCCAATGATTTAACGAGAATAATGTCTGCTTTTTTTATCGGCAATATTTTTGTTTATAGCAACAGCTGGAATATGTATTGAATGTAGTGAATGTTTTTTTCCTGATCTAAGTACTGACTCTTCTGCATCAATAGATACATTATTTCCAAAACTTTTACTAGGTCTACCAATCTTCTTTAGTATGGGAGTCATTGTCGTGATTTAAAACAAGACTGAAGCTTGTAATATAAGCGCTGTTATTGACTATATGTTTAGATATATATTTTGCAACATTAAAATGATACAGAATAAGGTTCATTTAAAACGTTGTAAATTAAACTTATTGACGTTGCGGCATGTTTTTAAGAACTATTGTTGTTTCAAGAGAATTAAGACTTAATGACTTCCTTAAATGCAATTTCACAATATTAAATTCATAATAGAACAAAAGTAACGATATTATAATGTTTGAAATGTATTGGAATAAGAGTAACTAAACTGAATTATGTTATGCAATATCTGTGGTGTTTTAAAACAAATCTCTTGTGGGATAAGTAAAATAAGTCGTAAATTAATAAATTTTTGTAGAATTATTCCTTAGTGATTGTCAAATAAATTTTGTGAACCCCATTTAGAAAAAACAACAGTTTGTTAGTAAAAACTTCTTTTCCATCCATTACTTGAACTTCCAATGTCTTATGGAGGATGTAAAATTCCTTCTAAATTCAACATTTTTGGTATTTAGCTGATAAAAACCCTGGTTAAAATTTCAAAAAAAAGTTTAAAATTTGACAGAATGTTACTTTTGCTGCCGAGAGGCATTAACATTTCTGAAATAACCAAAATAGGATATTCTTATTTTATTTTTTTTTAGAAAAGACTATAACAAACATACACATTAAACCTCACTAGTCTGTTTTATCACATATCTTTTCTTTAAAAATGTATATTATTTTAGATGATCCAAACACTTGGCCTGGTGTTGCTGTTTTTCTACAAAATGCTTTCATTTTTTTCAGGTATGGAATTTTTGTTGTTGTTGTTTAAAAATGAAATAGATGTCACTAATAATTATATATAAAATGAAATAGATGTCACTAATAATTATATATATATATATATATATATATATATATATATATATATATATATATATATATACATATACATACAAAGCTTTTTATTTTAGTTTTTATAACATTCAAAGATAATTGATCATTCTATTTTAATTTATAAAAAAAATTTAAATATGTATTTATACAAGTATATTTATATTTATAATTTATAAAAAAAATTTAAATATGTATTTATACAAATATGTATTTATAAAATTTCACTTCTTTTGAGACCCAACATTATATGCTTTTGAAGAACTTTTTTTTTAAAATATTAGGGACCTGTCTGATGTTTAAGGGTCTTGAGCGACCCCTAAAATTTTTTTTTATTCAAAATTTTTTTAAATTTAGTATTAATTTATTACATTTATTACATATTGTATATCTATATATATTAAGTATTAATTTATTACATTTATTACATATTGTATATCTATATATATATGTATAGTATTTACATACATATATATATATATATATATATATATATATATATATATATATATATATATATATATATATATGTATGTATAGTATTTACATATGTATATATATATATGTATAGTATTTACAGAGAAATATATGTGTGTATATATATATATTTATACACATATATTTCTCTGTATATATATATATATATATATATATATATATATATATATATATATATATATATATATATATATATATATATATATATATATATATATATATTAGGGTGGCCCTTAGCTGTATTGAAATTTTCGAAAGTGAAAATTTCAAACCTCCCAACCACTGATCCTGTTCCAATCAACCAAATAAGGAACTGTGCAAAATTTCAGCTCAATATGACAACTGCAAGGCGACCCTCAAACGCCTTTAAGTTGGAACATAATATGCATAATGATTAATTCCATTCAAAAGCAACATACTCTTGTCTATATCGACCATGTTCTTATTTACTACACCAAAAAGCTATAAGGCAAAAGCATTTTCATGTACAACAATAACGTCCATAAAATCAAAACATAATGTGAACCAATGAACCTTGAACATTACTGTTTCATAAGACAGGATTTAGTAGCAGTTAGGTACTATTTATGGTCTCTGGCAATGATCTGTAAAGCAAATTGTTTTTTCAGTTTCGTCTTTGGTGAGAATGTTATTACAATCCTGAATGAGTTTGACTTCTCTTTCTGCAACATCATTCACAACCACTATTTTCTTAAGTTTTTCAGTTTCACTTTTGTAACCAAGATCATTCTTCCATACTGAAGGGTCTTTGTTCAGAAAATCTGTGCTGAGAGAAAACCTGTTAAAGAATGTTTTTGTACCAGGAGTTAACAGAGATGGAAACTCGATGTTTGGAAAGGAAGAAAAGTTTTTTCGGGAAGAATGTATCTCTTGACTTGATTTTTTTCTTTCTCCGCTTCTTCATATTTGTCGAGCAAAACTTGAGCCATATTTGCCTTAACTGCTGGTGGAACATTGTCATCAAATAGGGCGAGAGCAACAGTTTCGAGAACTAAGTACCAGAGGTGGTTGGAAAATTTCTTTGCAGCAGCCTTACTGACTTATGGATCTTATCTCGATAATTAATCAGTTGGCACATGAATAGGAAATCATGATATGGTGCTGTAATTGCTTCTGATGATAGAAACCAGGCTTGAGCATACACTCAAGCAAGGAACATACATATTCTTTTTAAAGAGTTTTTCTCCGTATGTGATAACTGAAATTGATTTTGAAATAGGCATATCTTGAATGCATAAATTGCCTTTGCCATCCATCTAGCATGACTTACAGCTATGGTATACGAAACGATATTCCGTTCTTCGGAATGCCACCAAGAAAGATCATTGTTAACTCCAACAATTCTTGGTAATCATCTCTCTGCTGTTTTTGTGTAGAAAGGTAGTGTTCAACAAATCCAAGAATGGTAGAACGGACATTATCAGACACTTCATTACTACCAGTTATATAAACGTTCTTGTCGAGTTTCCTCCAGGCTTCTCTAAATCTTTTGAAAAGCGCTTTCTTGTCGGAAGAAGAAGTTGCACCCACCAGTGACTCGAAACAGCTCCTCAAAAACTAGCTCAAAAATGTGGTGATGGCAAGGGGAGGTACAATAGGCCTGATTGAACAATTTTTCTAGGTTTTTACAGGCACCATTTACTCGACCTGTGTTGCTTGCTGTTGTATCACAGCAAATTGCCTGAATTTTGTCAGTTAAACCCCACTTCTCCACTACTTGATAAGCAGTCATAGCTTGCTCTTCACTTAAAGCTGTTTGGATTTCAGGGACTCCCAACAATTGCTCCTTGCCTTGAAAAGTTACTATTTTATGCCAGTCTATATACCTTTTCAACACCAGTGAGTGCTGGGAGCAGCTTTCCATCCTAGTGTAGCACTAATTCTTGGCAATCATTTAGGTTAAAGTTTTGCTGAATTTCTGAGTGTCTTGCTTCTCTAAATTTTTTTCTAAGGAGTTGAAAAGAAGTGCAATTTATCACCAGGTTTTCAGTATCACATCCGAAAACTTCTGCAGCAGCCATTAATATGTAAACCCCATTTCTGTCAGTAAGAAATTTACACCTATCAAAAATGGCATTGTACCTTGTGTTGTTGGAACTTTTGCTGCTGCTCCTGCTGTTGATATTTGCTGAACGATGGCAGGTGAACTTTCACTGTCATCACCACTATCAATGTCTTCACTGCTTGATGCTGAATAATCAGTTTTTGATGTAGAAAGCTCATGAGTACCAAAATGTTGTTCCATTTCTTCATAAGTACTTTTTCTCCTGGCAGTTTCTATTACAGTGCGCTTCAGTGCCCTTTCTTCCTTGTGTTTTAGTTTGTGATCCATACCAAGCATAGACCCTGGTCGTCCTTTTTGGTGCTGAAGGATTAAGAAATTCTTATCCTCTTCATTTTTCATCTGTTCCAAAACTTCTGAATGAGCCATGTCAAACAGATCATCCATATTATCAACATAGATATCTCTTTTTTCTTTGTCTTTGCCTGCACCTCTGGAAGAAAATGTCTTGAATGGGAACAAAAAGAAGAAAGAGTGAAAAATGGGAACAAACCATACTTATGACAAGTTAATCTTATCTGCTATAGTAAGTTCAAGGAGAAATCAATGCTATAGTCTGTGTTTTACTTTAAACCTATTGATTTCTTCTCCCAGTCAACCCAATAAAGTAGCTAATATGATTAAAAATGAAAAGCCTATTATTAGAAGTAATTTTAACTAAAGTTAAATTTAATTTAAAATTAACAATGATTGACGGTAAGGCTGCCAATGCAATATGCTCAATTTCTTCACAACAAGTTTGTAATATATGGTTAGCTTCTCCAAAACAAATGAATTCTATTGCCTGTGGCTCGATACCATTTCCAACTTCTAATATAGATAACATTGAGTTTGGTCTTTCTCTATTGCATGCTCGGATAAGGTGTTTTGAATGTTTGTTACACATTTCTTACAGACTTGAAATTAAAAAATGACAAATTCGTGGTAATGTTGACAAAGAAGTTTGTGGAAGAAAAAAACGAATCATACAAAATAAATTCATTGAAGAATTAGACAAAGTGGTTCTGAAACTTCAAATGATGGTAAAACTGCCAGACGAGCATTTAAACATTTTGATTTATTTTCTTCTATTACAGGCATAGATAAAGAATTAATAGAACGTTTAGCAAGCATTTTGAACATAATAAATTCAAGTTATAAGATAGATACAATAAAATTTATGTGAATATTGCACTAAAACAGCAAAGATTTATTGTGAAAAATATAATTGATTTTATATGCCAGTATCTATGCATAAGTTATTGCTTCACAGTTCTGAAATAATTTTCAAAGTTCTTGTTGCCAATTGGATTATATTCAGAAGAAGCTCAAGAATCTAGAAATAAAGATAATAAACAATTCAGACTTCA
>NC_088925.1:22487500-22562500 GCF_038396675.1 Hydra vulgaris
CATTAATAAATTTTGTGGTAAATGCTAATATTAAATTATAGCAAAATATAAATCTATATATACTAACTAAATTGTTTAGACATAATTAGATACATTTAAGTTAATTTAAAATTGTTATAAATGTTATTTGTTAGTTATATTACAATGTTAGTTATAAACAAATTAAAAAAAGAATAATAAATTCATCTTTTCACTTTTTATAAGTTACTTTTAGTAGATATATCATACAAATATTATATTCATGCAAAAATTACCTAACTGAAAATGTAAATTACTGCAAAGTAATATTTTTACTCTTCCCTCCAGTTTTTTACGCAAGCCGCGCGTTGGCAAGGCCTGTTATATAGTAAGCCATGATATATATATATATATATATATATATATATATATATATATATATATATATATATATATATATATATATATATATAAAAATAATGCTACAACAACATTTAAGAAAATATATCTATATATATTTTGTTTTTTTGTTATTCACCTCCTCAAGGCCGAGAAGGCCACTACAGATGAGGAGGCTACTTAATAGTGGTTATAACCCTCTCTCAACTCTATAACTCCGAAACACGAACCTTGAGGAACAAGGAAAACAAGAAACAAGTTGATTATATATACTATATATAGATTATATATACTAATATATTATGATATAATATATATAATATAGTAATATATATAATATATATAATATAATATAGATTATATATACTAATATAATATAATATAAGTTATATATACTAATATAAAGATAACGTAACATTGTTACTACTTTTTCCTAGCTTTAAAGTCCGACGTAGCAGCACTCCTATGCTATAAGATAGTTGATGTATGCACTGAACCCCCCAGGAGCAGGCTATTTCAGTGTGACATCTGAAATGTTATCTAAACATGCATTTGTAGATGTTATCTAAACATGCAGTCATAATCAGTCTGACATCATACTGAAGCCTGCTGCCGATGGCTTCAGTACATACATCAACTGACTTGATAGTTTAGACATGCAAAGAATACTGCTACATCAACTAAGGGTTTGGGATGGGGCAGCAATCTCTTTTTTATTATATTAATTTTTTTAGCCAAATTAGTCAAAAAGTGTGTTTATTGATAATAAACAGAATAACACATTTTGTATTCTTCTGTTTATTATTAATATATGTTTGTCAACCAGAAGAGTGTGTCCATTAAATTTGGTCTCAAATATAATAGATTTTATGAAATATATGAATAATTGGTATGATTTTCTGGCAGATTTTAGTATGAAGTCTTTCATACTAAAATCAAAGCTTAATTTTCTTGTTAACACAAAAAATAAACATATGGCCTCCTGGTTCTCGGCTAATAAAACGTTTGCATTTTTATTATTTTCAAGAGATTTCAGCTTAAAAAACTTTTTTTTTTAAGTTAGAGCTGAGAGTATTAAAAATCTAAAATTTTTTAAAAATAATAAAGCCATAGTATTGCTAGAAATCACATCAAATCGTCAACATCTATCTTTTTACATTTGTTTTTTTTATTTGTGTTTTTAAAGCTTTTTCATTTTTTTTCATTATTTCATCATTTCATTGTGTTTTCAACCAAATGAAAATGATGAGCACTCTAGTTAGTTACACTTTTTCTAATATTTCAAAGATGGTTCTCTTGTTATTTAAGTAGGTGTCATTCCCAAAAACTTATTCTATGCAACAAATGAAAGAATACTAATCTGAGATTTTTTATTGCAAAAGAATCAGAAAGATAAAAAGAATTTTTTTTTTCTGCAAAGAAATTATAAAGAAAGAAAATTTTTGTATTGCAAAAGAATCACAAAGATTACACTGCTTAACTTTACATTGTTTTCTGATTCAATCATCATATTGACTTCACTATATTTCATCTCTATTGAAAGTATATTTTTGTCCTTTTGTCTAGTTATTGTACAACAAATGTGGCTGATAAAAGCCACCAATGGAGACTAATCTTTTGTATATAATGTTTTTTATCATTGAGTGTTTATACAAATAAGTTATCTGTCAATTAAAAGTATGAAAACTTATTACAGATAGAGAAAATAAAATAGCATAGGATGAGATCAAGAGAAAGTATTATATTTCAATAAGAAAAGCCAAAAAATCGCAGAGTATAAAGGTACAGTGACAATAATAAAAAGCATAACAGAAAAAAATTGGCCGATTAAAACGATTGGCACTGAACGAGGATTTTGAATTGAGTGCATCTAAATCAACTATATGAAAGAATCTACAATAAATTAAGTTTACAAATATTGTAGCAATATGAATTGTAAAATATGATTAATAATTAGCGATATGAATTGTAAAAAATAACCAATAATTAGCAGTTTGAATTGTAAAAAAAAAGATTTTGAGTTAAATTGCATCTAAGCCAAAATCTTTTTGGAAAAAACTCTTTTTGTCTAAAAATGACAGATTACAACAGAACTGTATACTTTCAATTGACAGTGTATTCGTAATAAAATATTAAAACGTAAACTTTTACAAATGATTTTTTATAATTAAACAAGTATTTATTAAGTTTTTACCATTTTAGTTTTTATATGTACTTAGTATTTTAGTTTATAAAAATGTTTAAAATTTAAGCATAAAATTTCTTACAAAATAACCGGCAATAATTTTTTTATGCAAGCTAATTATAATTTTTAGATTAAAAATTTAGCTAATTATAAATTTTTTGTTTATAAGTTTAGCTGATTATAAATTTTTAATTTAATAACACCTTCTTGGCCGATTTCTGGACCTCAACTCGCTTTGGAGCCTAAGTACCGGGTTCACACGACTCATTAGCCTCTTTTTTTGATTCAGGATCATGATGTTAGACCCGAGTCTCATCCATAGTGATGAAACGACGCTCAAAATACTTTTTAACCTTTCTAAAACGCTCCAAGTATTGCTGAGAAAGTCGCATTCGAATATGTTTTTGTTTCATCGTTAGTGAATGCGGCACCTATTGTGCACTCAGTTTTTTGAAACCCAAAACTTCAGCCAAAATATTATTCACACTACCTAATGAGATGCCTCGAGCTTCTAATAAATCTCTCTAGGGTTATCGATGATCTTCCAAAAGCATATCTTGTATTTTTGCTACGATTTCTGGTGTTGATGCACTTTTTGGACGTCCTTCACGTGGATTATCTCAAGATTTGTACGACCACGTTTAAATTCAGCGTCCCATCTTACCACTGTTTTAATTCAAGATGAAGAGTCCTTATACACTTTTAACGTTCATGAATTTGTTTTGGTGCTACATTTTCCAAATATAATAATTTTATTACTGCACGAGGTTCAATTTTTTCCATAGTAAAAAAATACTGCACGGTATTTAATTTTTTCCATGGTGAAAAAATACTGCGAGTCGTCAACTTTGAACAACTGTAAATAAACAAATAAGTCAACAGATCTACGTGAAATTTCACACGTGTTCATAAAAAAATAACCTGACCCTAAACCTTTCAAACTTTAGAAAGACAAAACGACGAACCTAACAGTCCCTTCTCTTATCGAACGACAAAACTTATTGAACAACCTGGTTAGGAAAAAGTATAGGAAAGGTCGTGGTCTAGTAGACTTGAAAAGACCCGTATATTTGCGGATCCGGTCAGCTAGTATAATATAATAGCTAATGAATATTGTTTTATTTGAAATGGCAAATATGAAAACATACGCAAAGAGTACAGCAACAAATTTTTTTTTAGAACTTTTAGCAAACATCAACTATGTTTTAATTGTTTTATGTGGTTTTTTTAGTGCGCTTATATTCAAGTTTGGCCGTTCTGAAGAGGACTTTTAGATTGCGTTATTTACAATCGTAACTAAGCACGTTGCTATCAACGATTGTTAACAGGTAGAAAGACGTAAAAGGTTTTTATTGGAACGTTTGAATTTTTTAAAGTTGTATTTGTAATTTTTTTCTCTAACTTTTAACTTCTTATCTAAAATAATTTATTTCTTTTCTTTTTTTTTTTTTTATTAATATTATTTATATATTTTTTTTTTACTAAAATATTTTTTTTTCAGTAATGAGTTAATTTCTTTTATATTGATCTAGTTCAAGCTTTTTATTATCATATATTTATTTCGATTTTTTTAAGTTTAGTTTAAAAATATTCATATTTAAACGTTAGCTAAATGATATAATTCGTTGAGAATTTATGAAATTATTTCGTGTAATATTTAAAATTTATTTGTCTTTATCAAAGAATAAAATAAATAACCAGAAACAAATGTCCAGAAATGTCCGGCATTTTTCAAACTTTAAACATTGTATATACTGGTGTTAATTATGGGTGTAGTTTTAAAAAGAGTTACCGTAATTAAAGGTTGGAAACATAAACACTCCAAAGATGCTCCCCACGATTAGACCCTAAGTCTAGTAGGTGGGAGGGAAAAAAATTTCAAAAATTTTCATCTATTCTTAAATCAAATCAAATTTTATTAATTTTGAATAATAATGAATTTAAATTTCATTAAAATACGTTATAAATATGAAACTAACGTATTCTGATTGAAGCGTTATCAAGTGAGGACCGTATAAAATTTACAACCGCCTTAATTTGGGAGTTAGTTTAAATCGTAAAATACCATTTGGTAATAGGGCAGGTCGATTTTGGAATCAGAAGTTTGATAATATTGAGATTTGTTTATTTAGTGAAAAAAAAATATTTGGTTGAAGCTTTTTTATTTTAACGAAGTATAGGTCGAGCTAAAATAATTTTACGATAAATTAAAAATAATTAAAAGTTCTTTGTAACGCCATCTTTACCATTTACGTTTTCGTACAAAATTGCTGCATTTACGCATGATAAATAAGTCGCCCGTCGAGGACGAAGAGGCCGTATGTCCATTTTTTGTGTTTCCGAGAAAATCAAGTTTTAAAATTTAAGTTGTAAAGACTTTCTGCCAGAATTTCCTATTAATTTTTTAAATATTTTAGTTGTATTATTCTTGAGACTAGATTTATTGAACACATACTCCATCGGTTGTTGAATATTTATTGATAATAAACAGACAAAACACAAAATGTGGACAAACGGCCTCTCGGTTGACGAAGTACTAAATTTTTAGAGTAATAGATCAAAAAGTTAAAAATGTCAAACAAGTGTAATTTACGTAATAAAACTCAAATCAAGTTTGGTGAAAGTCTTATCCCTATTTCATATACAGAGCCACCCACACACAGATTATTCAGTGTGTTAACTCGCTAGAGCTTGAGGTTCAATTTAAAAAGTAGTAACTCTAGGAGTTTCCATTTTAATGGAATATATCAAATTTAAGTAAATCAGTTGATCTTTATAATTTTTTTAATTTAAAATTCATTTCTTGAACAAAAATATTTTTTTTAATTTTTAACTTTTCTCATATATATGGAACCTATTAAAAAATCAACAGGAATTAATCAGAAATACAATCTTTGGAACCTTCCAAAGTTTGCTATTGGTTTGATTAGATATGATTTAGGAAGTTCAATTAAAACTTCACTGGTAAAGTGAAGCTTTAATCGAACTCTTATACTTGATCTAAATAGGTGTTGATTA
This sequence comes from Hydra vulgaris, assembly GCF_038396675.1. NCBI lineage: Eukaryota > Metazoa > Cnidaria > Hydrozoa > Anthoathecata > Hydridae > Hydra > Hydra vulgaris. The sequence goes on from NC_088925.1 coordinate 22,493,061, forward strand.
TAAAATTGATGAAACTTTAGTTGTAAGAGGAATAAAATTAGAAGTTGGTGAAGTTGTACTAAAGAGATCTACAGAAAAAAACTTCATTTTTGGAAAGAATGTTGTCATAAACATACTGTTGCAAAAATTCTAAGCACAAAGCATCAAATTTTAAGTCTAAATGTTTTTAAAGTGAGACACATGATGATATTCTTATTTAGTTTAAAAACTAATTTAGTGCTACTTGTATATATTATAAGGAGTAAAATAAAATTTATTATAAACTTTGAGTTTTTCGTTGCATAACGTAGTAAAAGTGACCATGAGATAATATATTTAAAAAAAATTATTATTGAACCTTTTATCTTACCGATGTCAATTGACTGGCTTTTACAAATTAGCCATGCCACACACAAGCTGTGGAAAGAATAGTAAAATTAGTTACGAAGACCTCAAAGAAAGTGAGTGTTCATAACAAGCGGGACAGCTTTATTCGCCTCAATCTGAAATCAAGAAAAACTATGTCTGAATATAGGTACAAGAGAGTATAAAACCTAAAGACCTAACAAAGCACAAAATTTCGTACTCTTAATTTTGAATATTATTTCTTAATTCTTATAATAGTATGCAAGGGTATAACAATTTAGGTTTATGTTTAATAAATTTTAGTGACAAATTTTGCCTAGTTATTAACCATACATAGATGCAACATTTGAACAAAACCACAAAGTGCTGTGGCACAAAAAAATTTAAAAATAAAATAAATAAATATTTTGAAGCTACACGTCCCACGCCAGAACAGAAGGCATTATCCTAGAGTGGTGAAATTTTGGGGAAAGTTACTTATGTATAGATGCAACTTTTCTGGTCTACCCTGAAAGGGTAATAAAAAGTTTGCTCTTTTCGAGCCTACTTTTGAATAATATGATGATTTGATATCTTCTTCACTCTAGAAATTTAAATAAAGAACTCAAAAAACTGAGCAGATATTTTTTGGAAAACATTTGTTTATCTAAACAATATATTACATACTATTTGTGCAAAATTTTATTTGTTGTCTATATATAAGTATATTAAAAATGCTCTAGGTAATATAAGGAATAAGATTATTTTTTAGTAAATAACTAAAATATAGAATAATAGTAATAGTAATAATAAATATGGAGAATTGGGTGACAAGAAAGACAAGAAAATTAAAAAAAAAAAAAAAATGAAAGAACCTGAGTTGCAAATTAAGAGATATTACTTTTTTTTTTACCACCTTAAGGTACAATGTGTGTGTAACATAAAAAAAGTAAACCATAATGAAATCATTTTGCAGCATGAATTTTTGAATTTGCATGTTTTTTTCTTAAGTACTCCAAATACTCAATTTCTGTCATGAGTAACTTTTTGCAAAAATAGTGGTTCCAACGCGTTGCCTGTTTGTTCAAAATATTTATTATATTTGCTTGCGTTGGAGGTTCTTTGCCCGATCCTTCATGGTTGAAATGTTTTTTGTATATACTTGTTTTTATTTTTTGGTCATTAAGATCTGTTTTTTCTTCGGTCTTTTCTATTTCATAATTATTATTAACGTCAGTATGTTGAGAGTTTATAGTTTTGTCAGAAATTAAATTATTCTTTTTTACAACTTCATCTTTCTGTCTTTTATTTGAAATAAAATTTTCTTTTTTGCTAGTTATCTCAGTTTTGTTTTGCGCATCTAATTCGCTAATGTTAGAGGTATTTGTTGATCTACTTTGAAGCTCAACATGACGGCTTTTAAAATATGGAATGTTTAGGATGCTCTTAAGACGTATTTTTTTACGGTTTAGTTTTCTTTGAAGTTTACTAAAAGTTTTACGATTTTCGAAATTCAAAAAAGTATCTCCGTTATTTGCTTCCCTGTTATTCACTTCAAAATAATAGTTACTTGGTTGTTTTTCGGACGGAATCTCTTCGAGAATGAACTGATTGTTGGTAATAGTGTCTCCAATACAATCTAGCTCAATCTGCTTTAATGTCTCTTTAAATTGTTTAAGCTCTTTTTGAAAATCTTCACCTTCAAACCGTATCTCTTCCCATAAAGTTCGGTTAAAAAATTCGTACAGAGATGCGTCCGCTTTATTCCAAGACATGATCATCTCTGACAACTCGTCGCTTACAGCTATTCGATTTTTTGCGTTTTGGTTTTTATGTTGAAATCTTAGGTAAAGTATATCATCCAATTGCCAACAGAGCTTTCGTTTTAACATCACCAAACTTTCGTCCAAGTATTCATAAATTAACACTAAAGTAAACTTTTCGTAAAGTTCTTGTATTGTACTTTTTATAACGTTTTTTTTATGATAGTCTGTGGTGGCAAGTCCTAGGTCAAAAAACTGACCGTTTTTAATGAGATTTAATGAATCCTAAAATATAGTTAATTCTAGGTAATTGCTTTACAATTAAAAGTTATTTTGACTTATTACAATAGTTAAAAGAAAATTTTTTTTTTTTAATTATCTTTAAAATTGCTAGTCATGAAATAAAAATTACAAAAAAAAAAAAAATTAAGAACACTTTTAAAAAAAAACATATACCTTGAACCTGTTTTTTTGAATCACGCCTTGTATATACATCTTTGGATTTTTTAAAAACATCTTTAACTGGTCCTCCTTTTCTTCTATCTCTAAAAGCGCGCCAAATTCTAAATTATTGAATGTAGTTTCTAGCTGCCGTACTGGATCGCGAATAATTGTGATATACACCGAGTTTGGGTTAAGTATATTGTCCATAACGTCATTATTATAACGGGCATGATTTGCTATAATGTTCGGAAGCGAACCATTTAAAAGTGTTATATCTATATATTTCCACTGAAATCTCAATGGCCAAAAAAATGTAGATAAGCCATCAGTGGGCAAAGCGACGTTTAAGTTATTAAGATCGCCGTATCTGTTAAGAATATTTGTTATGACATCGCTTCCAGTGTAATGGGTTTTTAGAAACGCCACATCTTGTAACGGCTTTTTACATTTTTGTTGCCTTAAATAAAATTTTGACATTCAAAAAGTTTTCATGTGGGTATTTAACAAATATAGTTGTCAAAAATCTATATTAACTTTTGGTATATTATACAATGTTTTTGAAGATTTGTGAAAAAAATAAATAAATATAAAACATAAAGCATAAATAGTTTATCAACTAATTATAATATATATATATATATATATATATATATATATATATATATATATATATATATATATATATATATATATATATATATATATATATATATATATATATATATATATATATATATATATATATATATATATACAAAATACGGATTTTCACCTTGGAAGAATCGGTAATTGATTTCCATTATTGATAAAATTTTCGTACCAAAATATATAGTCATCAACCCCCTCAACTTCTAAGTCTTCTCTACCAAAGTCAATCATATTTTTTCTTGGCGACTTCATTTTTAACTTTTTGCTATGTTTCAAAACATTGTGTGATTTATAAATTTTGACCCTTGTTCTTTCAGCAATAATCTTGATTTGTTCTGCTCTATAAACGCTAAAATATTAGAAAGTAAGAGCCATTTGTAAAGTTTATAACATTGGCCAACAGCAATTGACTACTAACCAGGGCTTTTAATTAAAGTATAGTAAAGAATTATAGTAAACAATAGTAATGTAATATTTTTAATAATAAAAGTTAAAAAACATTTTACTAAATGCAAATCAATGAGTTTTGTTTCCGTAATATGTGATTTTACTATTCAAAAAAAATTTAAACTTGAAATCAAAATAAATAAAATTTGTTTCAACTAAAATTAAACTAAATTTATTTAACGACTAAAATAATCAATAAGTATCATGATTAAAGAATGGTCTGTGCTTAGGGTCGACGAAGTGGTTGTCAAAGTCGGGAAAAGGGGAGCACAATCGTCAATTTTTCAAAAAAGGTTTTCAATACCTTGATAATATCTTCTTAAAAAAATAATTAAAAAAAAAAGCCTAATAGATAAAAGTAGGTGGGGGAAGAGGTGTGCACGTGCCCGCACGTTGCTCCTGGTGTCGCTGGCAACCAGTTTTTATGATTTTTATGGTATTTTCTTTGATTAACTTGACCAAGCCGTATTCAATAATTTCTTTTTAGCTTTATTTATAAAAAAAAAGTTTAGAAAATTAAAAAAAAAATTTGTTTTCATTATCGTTTTTATGATTTAAAAAATGGTTTTTCTTTGATTAACTTGACCAAGCCGTATTCAAAAATTTCTTTTTAGCTTTATTTATAAAAAAAAAGTTTAGAAAATTAAAAAAAAAATTTGTTTTTATTATCGTTTTTATGATTTAAAAAATGGTTTCCGAAATAAAAAATTTAGTAACATTAGATTGAAGCAATTTTGAAAGATATTCTATAGCGAGCTATTTTTAAGGCAAAATGTGACGATGAATTCAAATCAGGAAAAAATTTTTGTCCTGCGACAGCAATTTTAATTAGAAATTTGCTTTTTTTCAAAATGACTGCCGAAAACTGGTTATAAAATATTTTTTCGTAAATATACGCCTGTAATATATCATTACATATGATTTCTTCGGTGCTAAATCCAAGTATTATAAAAATTTATGTGTTAAATAGCGTTTTAGGTTAGGAACATGTGTTTCCTGTCCAAAAATATTGCAGAAATAAATGGGAAATGTTTAAAACTTAGTAAATAGTTGCAAAGGTAGACGTGCACTTTAATGTGCACGTCTACCTTTGCGTACCTCGCGTCTACCTAAGGCGCCTATATGACCAGGACATGTTTAGTCTGGTATAAATAATCTACCTACGTGACCAAATGAAGTACCTACGTGACCAGCAGCACTCTCATTTTGTTATAAAAGCCCTTTGTTTTAGTGCTATTTTTTCTTTTTATAAAAGATCATTGCATCTGTCCAACAACTTCTGTTGAGTAGTCTAAGATCAGCTGCACACTTTTGTCCAAAACCATCTGTTTTTTTACTCTTTTTATCCAAGATCATCGGTATTTTTTTTTACAACATCTGTGAATTTCCAGATGATATTGGTATCATCTGGAAATTCAATGGCCCCTAACGACACCTTTTGAAAGATTTAATTACATCAGGTAATTTTTCTCCAATAACATCTGGAAGAATTTCCTCCAGATGCAATTACATCTGAAAAAAATCCTATATGTAACTACATCTGGTAATAATAATTCATTATATTTTTTTTTTCCAGATGTAATATCTGAAAAAACCATATACACCATATTTAAACTACATTAAAAAACCATATTACTAGATCTGGTTAAAGTAATACATTTTTTTAAAATAATTTCTTCCTGATATAACTACATCTGAAAAAAACCATATATGTAACTTTATCCGGTCAAAATAATGCATTATAATTTAATAATTTCATAAAATGCTGTAGTTATATTTAATATAATTTAAAAGATGTAACTACTCTGTAGAATTTACAGATGTAGTTGTACAGATGTAGCTGTTCTTAACATAATTGAAAAGATGAAACTACATCTGTAAAATTTCCTGATGTAGTTGCACAGATGTTGCTATACTTAGATAATTAAAAAGATGTAACTATATCTGTAGTAATCATACACTTTTTACACAGATGTTATCCGACATCAATGAAAATTCAAATGTTGTTGGACGGATGTTATTATACCTCAGTGTATTTACTGATATTGTTGGACAGATGTTATTAGAACTAGCAAAGACTGATGTTGTTACCCTAACCCTTTCATTCGAGGTCTTGATCTACCATGGTAAGGAACACAGATAGTTCAGTCAAAACTAAAAGCGATACTGTAACTTGCGAAAGGTTGTGTACGTGGAAAACCGACGTTCATCGGTAAATCTGAACAAATGGAAGAAGCTAGAAGCAATGCTGACTTGTAGCAGAGGAAAGCTCATGCTGCTGTCTTGGCTTAACTAATAGCACATTAATTCGACAGTTAAAAGAGGTGAACTTTTTCTTTTCAGTCATCAATCCAGACTCTAATGACAAACTCCTTAGATTTCAAACGACATGAAAAGTTGAGCTCAATGGCAAAAATTAATAAGGTTTTTATAACTATGGCTCCGGTTGATTTGACATTGCTAAAAACCCTTTCAATTGCCCCTGCCTTGGATAAGTAAACGCTAGTGATTCTGTCTTGATAAAAGCACTCATTTTAGGCTGATGTCAACTGCATCCGTCTACTGTCTTTTGAAAACCTCCAAGTCAAAGACGTAAGAGGTGAGCAGAAAAGTTCTGTTAACCAACCTCTACACCTAATCTTCATCTATTAGATTATCGTAGATTTAAATCTGTGTTACATTTTTCCTGTCTAGGATGATGAATGCTGGATTTTCTTGAATCACCTTATGTATTTTTGTTTGTACCTTCTTGTTAGTGGCTATGCATTTTATCATACCCTTTTATTTTCTGATGAGAGTACAGCTCTAATACTCAGTTTAATGGTTCTGAGACCTGCTGGTAGTAAGGTTTCCTGAACTCAGTAGTAGCCTCAGAGAGACTGATTCCAATAGTGCTGGAGCTAGTGAGTTTGATTTACAAAGCTCAACTTCGTTAATGCCGTGGTATAGTTGTAAAACTGTATTAGGTCACTCCTTCGGCTTCTATCCTTAAGCGATTGAATGTTTATTGCTATTGGTAAACATTACGTGGGAACCACGCAAATCGTCAATAAATGCAGTGTTGAAGCGGTTGTTAACTCTTTTGTCAAAGAACATGGCTTTAAATTTGTCCTCGTTGAACTCATGCTCCATGTGTGGGCCCATTTAACAAGGCAATTGATTCCTTTTGGAGAAGTTGGTAGTCAGAGGTATTAGTTTTGTATCAGAGCTATTAGTTTTGTATCTTTGGCAAAGAGTTTACAGCAGAGATGAGTAAGGATTAGCATACTTTTGATGAAGATAACAAAGAGAAGGGGTCTTATTACAGAACCTTGCGGAACTCCACTGAGGACATCCAACCAATCAGAAATGTAGTCAAATTGTACAACTCTTTAACTGCGACCGTTTAGGATCAATGTATTCAGCTACATGTACTTGTGTTGAAGCCCTACGCTCGTAGTTTACAAGGAGAAGCGAGCAACTAACCTTATCAAAGGTTTTAGCAAAATCAAGAAGGATCATTACAATTTCAAGACGAGATTCAAGCGCGTTTAATATAATGTTGAATGTCTCAATTAGATTTGTTCTGCACGATCTGCGAAGAGCAAAACCGTGTTTGATTACTGTCAAACAGATTATGATCAGTCATATGCTTGAGCAGGGAGTCACGAACTAAGCGTTCTACCAACCTGTATGGAACAGAGGTGAGAGTGATTGGGCGGTAGTTGGCTGGCTTTGTCTTGCTACCTTTTTTTAAAATGGGTGTGACATTGCCTTGCTTTCAGCAAGCACGAACATCTTCAGTAATGAAAGAATTTGTGAAGACCAGAGAGAAAGGTAGTACTAACGTTGAACAAGCTTCTGAAAGGATGAAAGGATGAAATCCATCAATACTTTGTAGTTTATGTTTGTCCAGTTTGGAAAAACACAACTCGACAGCAACTTGGGAGAAGCTTTTTTCATTTATAGTGTGAACCGTATCGGTGCGTTGTTGGAGAACAGGAACATCACCGGGAAGATTCTTGCTATATGCAGAGAAGAACTGTTCGTTTAGCACGTTGCATATCTCAGTTGCCATTCTTGAGAGCTCTAATATGATTTTTGCAGTTGTTGGCCTTGTTAACTAAGTCATAAAAAAAGTCTTGGGTTATCTTTGCACTTGCTTATGATGTTACGTTCGTGAGTGCAAAAGGCTTTATAAACAAGTATTTTGACTTTCTGTAAGGCTTTGTTAAACTCCGGCTTTACTAGGTGTTTTCGGTCTCGGGGTGCTTGAAGAAGTCGGGCAAATAGCAGATTTCTCTTTTGATGCTTGCTTAACTTTCGTTAAGCCGTTTCGGGTCATTTCTAATTGAGAATAATTTGCGACGATTTGGAATGAATGATGAAATGGCAATAAGATACACTTTTGATAGATGGGCATAACACTGGTCAACCGTCAGGTTAGCAAGTTCCAGGACCCAATTAATTACATTGAAGTAGTTAATCATGCTTGTAAAGTTGGTGCGTTTGAAGTTGAGATGTTTGCAATTTTTGTCGAAGCTGTCCGAACGGTTGTCCTTAATTATAAAATCCCAACAGAGCATAGCATGTAGATAATTTTTATGTGTGATCCCTAGAAGGGAATCAACTTTTACATTGTAAATGTATGATAATCATTTAATAAGGTCAAGTTGATATTTGATAATTGTTGGTTGTAGGACGAGCTGAGTGAGCAGACAGTCTTGAACTGCTTCAAGGAATGCATTTGCCTGCGGATTAGATTCTGTAGAAAATCCACTAGAGCTATTCCATTTGATTCCGGGGTAGTTGAAATCTCTAACAATAAGAAGTTTAGTGAATTTCTTTTGTTCAACTAGAATAGAAGCTTGACGGATCGAACAGTCGATGATTTTGTTTATTGCAGGTTTGGAGCTAGGCGGTCTATAAATACATCCCTATAGAATGCGTTCTGAGCCAATATTTATTTGAACCCATATCTGTTCTATACCAGTTCTATTGAGAGTTTTGTCATTTTTAAACTCGAAAGCGCTGAGTGTGTATTTTGTGAAGACTCCTCCTCGGGGGTAAGTACGCGAGAGGCAGAAAGGTATCGAGTAGTTTTCAATCAAAAGTGGTTTTTCTGGGTCCAAACAGGTGTCACAGAAACAGAGTACATCTGGATAGTTTTTCTGAACAAGTAAAAAGTTGAGTTCGTTGAATTTGTTTGAGAGCGAGGTCGGATTTGTGAAGAGACATTTTAGTATTTTAGAAAAAGGTGAAATATTGAAGGTGGCTGACAAGTTTAGTGATTGTGAATGCTGGATTGAAGAACTAGACTGAAATTCTCGGCTTAACAGCATCTCAAGCAGCCTTCCAGTTGCCGATTGTACATTACTCTGTGTCATTGATAAGGTTTTCTCATTGCGACGAAATATAAATACAATTTAAAGAGCTCAACATCAAACTACAAAAGAAGGAGCCACATTTTTTTTTGAATTAGTTGCTGAAAAATAATTGAAGCACGAAGAAATTTATGAATGGATTTGTAAAAAGTAGAACTCTTTTTTAACTACCGCTGTGCATTTGCTGCCACTCAAAATTTTAAAAGATGGGCTTAGTTTTTAGAATTTATTGGTCGCAACTCGGCTAGCAATAGTAAAAATTGCAAGTATTGTCATATCCTTATCTGCGTCTCTTTGTCAATAGTTAAAATCTTTTTAATCTTATTAATTGTGATAACTAAATAAATGAATAAATATATAAATACCCCATCGCTTTTACCTATTTGTGCAGCCGCTTTTCTAACGTAACCATTTTTTCATTTTTTTTTACAGAAACAAGTCTCGTGAGAGCAACTTTTTATTACTGCAAAAGATCAATGCTAAAAGGTGTTGTTTGACGCCAAGCTCCATTATTCTTATTTTACTAAATCTCCTATTTTATTCCAGAAGTAAGGCAGAAGTAAGGTTCTAGAGATTTAATTTTTTTTACAATGTAATTAACCAAAGCAGATCTAATATTCCATTTGCCATTTTAATTTTATTTCACCCAAAACAAACTTTTATACCAGACCATGATGCATGCTCAAGAACAATATACATAAAAAGTGTGCAAATTCATTTCAAAATTAGAGTATAATATATATAGTAAGACGTCTAAAAGATGGCTAATCATGCAATAGAGATTGCCTAAAATCAATAAAAGATATGTGAGTATTGCTCTCAAGATCCTCGTCATTCGCAGTTTTTTGTGAATCAGCAGGCCTAAATTTCGGCTCCGCTTCTACTTCACTAAATATTTTTTTGTTGTGCGGCAACTTAAGTCTTAATTAGATGTCCGAAGGTATGGTATAAATATGGAGAGATCCGAAGGTGTAGCATAAAATATGCGGAGGACCAAAGGTTTGGGATAAAATACTTACAAACAAATTTAAAACACCAACAACAATTTAATGAATTTAAGGCAGAGTTGAGGTAGAGATTACTAATAAACAGTGATTTACAAAATTAATTTTGACAGGTTGTGTCATATAAATATATATTACATGAAACAAATTTATTATCATTCATTTATAATTGAAAAATATTTCAATAAACGTTTTGTTTGGATTATCTTGCTTTTCTACAATATTTGAGTTTTTTCCTTAAATTTTGCTTTAAACTATAATTCTATGGTTTCTGATAAAATACTGTTTGCTTATCAATAAATTGTCTTCCTACCCCTTCTATCTGTATATACTGTTCGTATCTTACAGTATGTATATATTTATATGAAAAAAAAGCTTAAGTGTACCTGTTTGTTAAGTTGTTCCACTGCGGGTATATAAGCCACTCACGAAACTCACTTTTTTTAAAAATTTCTTTTTTTCTGGTTCTTCGCCAAAGAAAATACATAGTTGTGAAACTCCACGCGCATATTACAAGTAGTACGACCATTGTGAGTTGATCCGTCTTTCTTTTTATACGCATAGCATTACAAGCGATGTTTTAAACTGAACATAAGGCATGTCACCCCGTTCATGCGCAAAACCTAAAAAAAAATTAAAAAAATAAATTTCGGCATAAATTTAACTCGAATTAATGATTTAAAATAATCTATAAATAATTTATCTTAAACTAATTTGATTTTAAAATTGTTGTTATAAATATAATTTTACAATAGTTTAAAGAGCATATATGATTGTATATGTATATTTATGTATAAAATAAAAAATTTATGTCTAAATTTTATTTTTCTAAAAGGGGAGGATAGAATTTAATTTGGAGGGATAGAATTTATTCGGAGGGGTAGAATTTAAATATTTACAACCTTTTTTTATATAACTTTTGAACAATAATTGAAACTTCAAATCTTTTGACAATTTGAGTTCAACATATTTAAAAAATGTAAACATTTTTTTAACGCCCCTTGTGGCATAAAATTTAAGTAAACTTATATCATGTTGTGGCTACACTAGGTCTAGAAAAATTCAACCGCTAATCCGAGAAGGAATGATTTTATCACAAAAAGTTCTTTAAAATGAACTTAATTTGGAAAGAGCGTGACGGGAGAAATATAAAATACAAAAATTCATAAACACATTAAAGTTATTTTTTTGCTATTCACAAAAATTGAATATGGGCTCATTACGCCTAGTGACGTTAGAATAACAGGCGCTATCTCTCCATTTCTAATATTGAGGTTATTTAACAAAACTTGTTATACTCTCTTAAACTCAAAAAAAAAAAAAAAAAAAAAAATTAAAAAAAAAAATTTGCTAAATTAAGTAAAATAAAAGATTTAAAAATTAAATTTACGAAACTGCTTGCTTAGAAAACACTATTTATTATTTATTATGTTATAAATAATAAATAATATTGGCATAATTTAGATAATAATAGATTGGCATAAGACAATAGTATATCGTGAAGTGAGAAGTTTAAGGTTCCATTTTTCATGTCGAAAAAATTCAACTTTCGGTTTTTGTTTATTAAACTGTTTTTATAATTATATTTATGTTTTTTTAATTTTAATGTATTAATGTTATTATTACTTATAATGTTATTATTATGTAATAATAAACAAGTTTAAAAGTTGTATAAGTAATGTTACTTATACAACTTTTAAACTTGTTTATTTTTGTTAATTTCAACTTTATTAAATAATGTTGGGTTTAACAATTATTAATAAACAAATAGTTTAAAAAGTTATATTAATCATAATTTAAGATTAATTATAAAACATAAATAACATAAAAAACATATATTTTATCAATTTAGACAATAATAACAACGAAACATTCTAATAATTAAAAACCGAAAGTTAAATTCTTTCAACATTACAAAAGAAGAAAACCTATATTATTCTTAAGGTTATAAAAACTTTTAGAATAATATAAGGTTCTTTTATAAAGTTGTTAAAGTTATGAAATGAATTAAATTTTCGTAATTCAATGTTTTGATTATTTCCTGTTTTAAAACAACGCGTTAAATTTGATCATTTCCTGTTTCACACAGACACGTTAAAAGTTTGAAAGAGGTTAAATCTTGATATAACAATGCAATTTGCACTACATTTGGAAAAATTTATAAAAGTATTTTAATGGGGCCTTTAATAAAACGTTGTAGTTACTGCCATAAATATTCTAAAAAGCTGAAACTGTTTTCGAAAGCTCGGAAAAAAATTATTAATTTTAAAATTTTTTACAAAATGGCGTCATTAAAGCAGGGATGTCCAACTTTTTACAGTAAGGGCCATAAATTCGTTTCAAAATCAACTTGAGGGCCACAAACATAAAATACCCAAAATAAAAATTATTAAATTTGAAGTTTTTATTTAAATTTAAATAAACAGTTACACTCATAGTTAAGGTTCAAAGTGAAGTTATACAAAAGTTCGATCAATGTGAAACTTGACACTGTTTTTTTTTTGCATAAATGATCTATGTCTGCTTTTATATTTGATGATGCAATTCGAAGGGTATTAGTAAGGTGTTCATCTGTCAACCTATTTCTCTGTTCTGATTTTACATGCTTCATTTTTGAGAATAACTGTTCGCAGTTGTATGTGCTTCCAAAAAGTGTAAAATATTTAATAGCATGTCTGCACAAATGAGGAAAAACTTCAATGCTCATGTATTTTTTATAAAATTCTAACAATTCTACTTCTTTGTAGGCTTTTTTAAGATCTTTATTGTTTTGCAATTCTATTAATTCCATTTGAAATTCATTTCTAACTGTCTCAGCTTTGGAAAATGGATGCGCAAATAAGTCTAGCTCATTTTTTTCCTTTTTAAAATCGCAGAATCTTGTGTCAAATTCATCAATTAATTCTAAAATAAGAGTACAATGTCTTTCAGAGTCAATTGTATTAATATTTCTTTCTGATGATGCCTTGAAATGGACAAGTACTTTAGAACTTAATTGTTGTTTCAGAAGTTTTAATTTTAAAGCAAATGTTTCTACATTTTCAAACAATTTACTAATAAGTTGATCTTTACCCTGCAACTTAAGATTTAATTCCATTAACATCTGAGTCATGTCAATCAAAAATACCAAATCATTCAGACAGAAATATTTTCAAGCAAGCTTGTGTCTTTCCCTTTAATTTTTAGAAACAGCACTATTTCAGGTAATAGTATCCAAAATCTTTTCAGAGTAGCAGCTCGACTAAGCCATCTAACCTGGCTGAAATAAATTACATTTTCAGCCTCACTACCACAATCTTCAAGTAATTGTTTGAACTGTCTGTGATTAAGGCCACGACTTCTTATAAAATTAACAGTATGAATCTCCAATACTTTTGTACATAACTGCTCTTGGTGTATAATGCAGTGATATGAAATAATTTCATGATTAATGGATTTCTTAAGTAATGCAATAAATCCAATATTTTTTCCTGTTTGTGCACTTGCTCCATCTGTAGTGACACCACAGAGTTTCTTTTCTGGTAATTCAAATTTCACCAATGTTTTTTTCACTTCAGAGAGAATATCTTCTCCTCTTGTTGTGTCCTTCATATGAATAATATCTAACAGTTCTTCAATTACTTCAAAGTTACTAGTTATACCTCTAATAAAAATGGCTAGCTGAGCAGTATCACCTCTGTCTGTTGATTCATCCAGTGCCAGACTATAGGCTTCACATTTATTTAATTTTTCTTTTAATGATAATTCAATATTTTTTGATAGATCTTCAACTCTTCTAGCAATAGTCTGGTGTGAGAGGCTAAGATCTTCAACAGTAGGTGTTTTTTCAGGACATATCTCTTTACAAAATATTTTTAAACAGTTTTTTAATAAATCTCCAGTACAAAAAGGTTTACCACTTTTTGCAATAGCTTCTGCCATTAAAAAACTTATTTTGGTAGCACTGTAAGAGCTAATCACTTTAGTTTTCATCACTGATTGTTGTGCAAGAAAAGTTTTCTCCAACAATTCAATCTTATCAATTCGAAATTGGCCTTTAAATTTGTCATAACTTACAGCATGTTTTGTAGTGTAGTGCCTGTTCACATTATAACTTTTACACACAACAATTTTCTCCAAACAAATTAGACATATAATAGAATTACTTTGTTCATGTACAAAATAGTCAGTTTTCCAAGAAGGATTAAATACACGACCCCCATGACCGCTTTCTGTATCACATCTACGTCTTTTAGCTGAAGTCATCTTTATTAAATATATAAAAATGTTTTATCTTTAGCGCGCGTTTTATTATTTCAAATGCGGATTTATATAGTGAAAGTATAATCGAAATCGAATGTATAATTCGAATTATAAATATATAAATAATATCCTGTTGCTGTAGAACTTATTTTATTATTGTTATTTGAAATTTTTATTAAAATAAAAATTCAAAATTAATGGACCGTGATATGCGGGCCATGCCATAGGCTGACGAGGGCCACCTTCTGGCCCGCGGGCCACGCGTTGGACAACCCTGCATTAAAGCGTAAACGTCTTAAGCTACATTTAAATCATTTGTATTAATAAAAACGATTAAAGATATTTAAAAATTTCAGCTTTTTTTAATCATTTTAACCCCCGTTAAAAACCATGTTGCATAAACGGTCATCTTACATTTCTGTATTGTATTGGAGAAAAAACTAAATTGAAAAGCAAAGCAAATTTAACTTAAAACTCATTTTCTCGTTTCTTGTCAAAGAGCGAGTGTTGATTAGATATCAATGTATCTGAATCAAGATCTCCTCCTAAATACGGGTCTTGGTTCGGGTATTAGGCCCTATTCATTCCTATAAACGTTTTAAACATAAAATTAGGGGAGTATCTGGGTGCGCTTATCAAATACACGTGTCTTTCGTGCTGGATATGTTGAATAAAACAAATATTGTTTGTTTATCTGACTCAAAACTTAAGAATAGTTTTTACCTTCTCTTAAAGATGAATCAGATATAATTAACTTATACATAATTCAGTTTTATTTTATTCGTTTATACCAAGGGCCGTCTTTAGGAGGAGGGGGACGTAGGGGTGTCTGACCCCCCGACTATAAAAAATCTGTCGGCAAATACCGGCTATATCTACCTTGTCGGTAAATGCAGACTTTCAGTCGCCAAATATTTAAAAACAAGAACTTTTTTTTTTGTAGTCTTTTTCTAATAAAATGTAAATCTAGTCCACGGCAGTTTTTTTTTGCCTTAAAAATTCCTAAAGCTTTTTTTGGAGAAATACGAAATTTGATCCAAAACGTCCGCAATTTTTTAACTTTTGTGGAAAGTTGTAAAAATTCACCATATTTAGCATTAAATTAGGGCTATAAATATAAGTTTAAGTACTTTTTTTTAATTTTTATTTAAGTGTAAATACATATCATGCGTTTTTTTATAACATCTGCTCTTTAAAAGTTATATAGATATAGAAATTCAATTTATTTAAAAAACTAGTACAAAAACTAGAAATAATCTGCTGGATAGACTAAATGACTGTTTCCTTAACTATCAATGTTATTACTTATAAAGATAAATTTCATTTAGATCTCAAATTCCAGTTAACAACTAAATGTCTAAATTACAGTTAAATAGCAGTTTTAAGAAAAATAGATATAAAAATCACTGTTTTTTAATGGAATGCATATATATTTACGACATTAGTCATCAGAAGGTATATGTTGTAAACTGGAATCTTAGATATACACATTATGAACCCATGTGTGAATTTTTAGATCATAAGATGCATCATTGATCGAGTCTATCCACGAGTTTGATAGTAGGTTACTTTATCGGTAAAAGATGGTTCAGAAACTATTTTGAATTTTTATTTAGTACAATTGTATTTTATTTATTTGCTTTTTAAAAGATAAAGTTAAAAAAAGTTATGTAATTTTTTTTTCGTATAAAAACCTGCATTAATGTGATATGCTATATACATATATATGTATATATATATATATAAATATGTATATATATATATATATATATATATATATATATATATATATATATATATATATATATATATATATATACATATATTATATAGTATATATAATATATATAATAGTATGTATAATATATATAATTACATATAATGTATATAATTATATACTATTATATAATTATAGATATTAATTTTGGCGTATTTTATGACGAGCCTATTCATTGTCAAAAACTGGAGGCAAACATTTTGTATTTCTATATTTTCTGTAAAGTGTCAGAGTTCTTACTGAACTATTCAAAATTTATAATTAAGTTTTTTATAAACATGGGTTCTAAAAAACAAAGTGGTTGGCAGTCATATTAATAAATTATATATCAGATAAAAAAGACACCGTTGCTTGTAAAAAGCACAGGCCTGTTGGGTACGTTTCAACAAAAGGTTACGGCAAAGAAAAACTTCATAACTCTCCATCTGTATTTAGGTAAAACCAAAGTTAATTTGTAATCTCGTTGTTCTTTGCAATGTTTAACCTGACGAGTTGATGCTGAAAAACTTTTTAATGATCTGGACGCATATTAAAACTAAAACAGAGATTCAAGTATTGATACCATCGTTATCATGCTTCATAAAACAGGTGTGCGATTGTTTGTTTTGAAAATAAATGATAATTTCCAGTATAAGTCATTTATAATAACATCACTCTCACGTTTAATAAAATCACTCTTACCTTATTGAAAAAATGGCCATGGTTAAAAAGGAGTTTGAATTTAAAATACTTATGAGATAAATAGTAAATAAAAAAATGTCTGAGATTTAATAGACTTACTAGATATAACTTTGATAGACTTACTCTTGATATAACTTACAAGAATTAGAAGGTATGCTGTATATAGATGTTAAAATGACTCTTATTTACAATACTAGTTTGATTGTCGGTTGCCGGTTTTATTGTTGTTAAGATTCATATGACTATTATGTATGATAAAAATTTAAATTAAAGAAATAATTTTTAAAATAAAATAAAAAAAGAAAGAATTATTAGTTAAAGTAGTTGATAATTATTAATATCATTATGAGTTATCTTTACGTTATTTTACATTAAGAATAACAAAAACGAAAAAATCAACAGGGCAAGCTGCCGCAGAAAGAAAAAAATAATAATAATAATAAGGAATAAAGTTATATATACTATTTCGAAATAACTTTATTGTCAATAGCAAAATGCATTCGATTGAAGTCGTTATTAAGTTTAGTATTCCATAATTTGTATTTTTATATTTGCAATAGAGAATTTGGTGGCCGTAAAATACGTTTTCGGTTGAATGTCGTTTTAAATTGAAAATCTGGTCAAATAAACATGATTTTTTTTTGTTAAAAATTGTATTAAATATTAGAGGTGTCATTTTTTATTCAAAATTGGACATAAATGATTATCTGGTAAAAGATTAGTTAATAACCATTTAGTTTACTAAATTGACGTTAAACGATATACGTTTGAAACAATTTGCGTAGCGTGTTTGTCTCTATTGAGAAGTTTGTTGAAAAAAATGAATAAATAAGCAAATAAAGAAAATTGTTTAAACTAGAAATAACCAGCTCAAAAAGATTTATACCTGCCTAAACCTAAACCCTCAGTTGATATAGCAGCACTCTCATACATGTTCTCCCTAAATCAGTATAATGTCTGGCATGTTCTCCCTAAATCAGTATGATGTCTGCGTTTTTTTAAAAACTCAAAGCCTTATTTTGAGCCGTACTATATTCTGTTTACCTAACTTTTCATTGTTTTTTGGCTAATACTAACGACTTTAAACAGTTAGTAACAAAAAACAGAATCATTTTTTTCTTTGTTAACACTGCTATTATAAACGTTCTTTAATGAATAAATATTAAATCTTTATTAGATTAGTAATAAGACTTTAATAACTTTTTTTTTCTCTCATACTTCGCCGTACATATAACATTTACAAACTTCGTAAATTAAGGATGTAATATTAACAAGTTTTGTGAGTCAAAATGTATAATTGAATTTATTATTATAATAGTACTAGCAGGACTTCAAGAAGATCGTAATGATCATATCACGAACCCTTAAAAGCCTTTTTATTTTTATATTATATTTGTTTAAAGTTTGTAATAAAGAAAAAATAATAATAATGAAAGTTTTTTTTTTTGCTTTCTTTTGATTATTAGTTTGGGAATTAAAAAGTAAAGTAGAGCGGGGCATATAGGGACACTTAAAAAACAAATACTAGTTGCAAATAAACTAATCTACTGCTTTTTTATAAATTTTCTAAAATTCATTGATATAAGAAAACGAAAAACAAACAAAAAATTTCTAAAAATAAGTTACGACAATCAAAGTATCGAAACTCGGGACTAGTAAAATTTTTACATTTTGCAAATGCATAGGGCAAAACAGGGTATTTAAAAAGCAGCAGTTTTTTTAATTTTAATTTGTTAATTGTAAAGCATTAAAAATGATAAAAATTATATTTTATTTAAACACGTTGAGACATTAAACTCTCAAAAAAGTAACATACCCAAACAAACTACACGCCCGTACGCCCGTACACCACAAAAAAGAAATAACAACTAAAATAATTATTTTTTGTATTTACTATAAAATGCTCTTAAACAAACAAACTCAAGAAATCGTTCTAAAAATTAAGTAGCGAAAAAATTGTACATGTTATTAAATTAAACAAAAAATAATATAGTTCACATAAATTACATAAAAAATATTCTGAAACTATTTGGAAACATTTTTGATGAGCTAGCTTATTAGCAATATGCCAATGTTGAGCAAATTTAAATATATCATATGCATTAGCAGCTTTTCGAATTCTAAGTTCTTTTTTTTCTTTTCACAGCTAAAACAGCACTTCATCCCATTTTGGATGATTGATCTGTCTTATATAAGTTCTTACCATCGTTGTTGACATTAAAACACCATTATTAATCGAAGATAAGGTAAAAAAATAACAATTTCTTTAAATTTATTACTAATATTGCTTTTCGGAATGAGGAAATTAATATTTTAGATTAAAAATAAAATCATCAAACTGTAAACAGCATCGCAAAATGGTACTGAAATAGTTAATTATATAAATAACTTGTTATACCGATATGCCCAACTCGTTGTCCCGATATGCCCCACAAAAGTCATTTTAGTGAAATTAATACTATTCAAAAAGTTCTATTCCAATTTTTTTTTTTAAACCAGATTCTAAAAGAGGATAAAAAATACAGTCTGAAAAATATAAACTTTTAATAAATAACCAAATTCGCTATAGTTTAAAATAAATCATTTGTCGTTGTATTGCTTAAGAAAATACGCAAACTTTGTTTTTCGCAAACTTACTGATCCATTTTGGTACTTTTAATGCATTTTGGTATTTATAAAGTTAATTTTGGTATTTATAAAGTTATAAATTTCTTTTTACAACAATGAAGCACAATAATTTAAAATCAAAATAATTTACTGAAAGAAAATAATTTTTAGCTGAGATATAAGACTTCAGGCATAACTGTCCCGTTATGCCCCACTATGTCCCACTTATGTCCCGATATGCCCGCTCTACCCTAAATTTTACGGTTACAAATATAAAAGTTGAAACATTTTTTGTTTAACTTTACTGTATATAACTTTGTACTAAAAATATATGGAAACGATAGATGTGTTTTTTCTAAATAAAGTTTAAAATGAAATATTTAGTTTTAAGTGCAAGACGAATAAAAATTATAATAAAGATTCAAAATTTTATTTTAAGATAATTAAATAATAATTTCATACTAAGAAAAATAAAGAAAAACCTTTTTTTTTGTTGGATTTTAATTTGATTTAAATTTCATTTTCTGTTTTTGCCTTCATTTTCAAAAATCATTTAATAAAACACAACTCTAAATCCTTATATATAACTTATATATGTTGCTCCAAATTTGCGTAACTGGTTGCTTTTTTGTTGTTTTGATGAACATATTTTGGCTGACCGTTTTGCAGAACATGCAGCGGAGTGCACACACATTGATAACATGCAGTGGAGTATAAATACATCGACTGATGGTAAAGGTTTGGGCAGGTAGATTTTTGTTTTTTAGATTTTATTAATAACTATATTATGTTTATTGCCTTGTATGCAGAAACGGTGTAAAACCTGCCTATTACAAGAATTTGGCACAACACATCGTCACTGAAACTGCAAAAACCTCATAACAGCACTTTTGGCCTTTTACTGTTTATGTTGTGAAACGTTTCTTTAAAAAATACATGTACTTGTAACATTCTGACCAATGATATGGTCTCAATTTGTAATGTGACAAAAACACTTAATTGCATTGGCTATGAATATGAAAGCAAAACCACCTCAAAGCAAAATCATCAACAACAATGGCTGTAATTACATAATTTATTAATTCATTATTAGTTCAATTAAATCATTCATAAAATGTTTAACTTTGAAAATATTGAGATAAAATTGTATCTAATAATGGCTCTAAAGGTAAGTTAAAACCTACTCGTAGTGCATTTGACTACATCGTTCAATAAATTGACATTTTGTTGATAACTAACGTGATGAAAAGTTGTTGTAATGTGCACATACTTCGCATCATCAACTGCAGATACAGATCCTGAAACAATTGCCAGTATTGCTAACAAAATAGATGCAGTCCCCGACAACATCGCATTAGATTCGTCGTAAATGGATATTGTGTTTGATAACGTAAATGAGAACAATGCGATAAATTTAATAAATTTAGAGATGTTCGATGAAGTTTTTGGTTCGACGGAAAATAACGACATTATTGTGGTTTCATCATATAACGTTTCCCATTTCGAAACCGTTTCAGTGAATGATATAAATGAATCCGTTGATTCGAGTGAGCACCAAGATTCTGGTTTAAACTACTCTGATGATTGTGAATCTTCAGAGTTATTGTCAGAACCATCAAATAATGATGAATCAAATGTTGATGATTTATCACTATCTTCGTTTACTGAGGCCAGATTCTCGACCAATAACGCAACCATCTTGTCTGTTGATACGAACCCATCCTCAACCAATCGCACGGCTATCTCACCTGTTGATGCACCCTCGACATCAACCAATCAAGAGCCTTCTCCTTAATTCAACTTACTACTGCAAAAAAGAAAAAGTGCATACGAGGGCTAGCCAATTTAAACAGCTGGGAAAGAAATTGCAATAAAATAAAGAGAATGAAAGGAGAAGAGTATAAAGGGCTGAAGAAAAATCAAGACGGTAAACTTGTTCAACCCGCAGTGAGAGCACCTCACACTCTGAGCTCTACATGTCTATCAAGTCGCTGTCAAAAAGCAAAGAATCGTTTTTTGGCAGAGTTTTGATGAGGAAGATAGAAGAATAATTTTTTATAATTTTTTGGGGAAAATGGACTGAGGAATAAGACGGATATATACCGCTACTCTCCTTGAATCAATGCAGCCGAAGTGTAAGACAGCGGCAACAATACTACGTAACTCAACACTAATGTACTTCTTAAAAAAAATGATAGATGATTCCAGGTTTGCAAAAAAGGGTTCTATTGACATTAAAAATGCGTGAATGGCAAATTCGGGAATGGCTACAGTTGAGTCTAAGTGCATGCAGTGGCATGCATAAGATTGTTGGTGCAACACCTGTACCAAAATGAAATCAACGCAATACCTCTGCTAATGATGAGAGAAAGGAATTTCTGGTTGCTTTTTTGAAAAGTTTACCAACTCTTCCATCTCACTACTGTAGAGCTACAACTGATATACTCTTTATTGAACCACCAATAATGTCTGAGATGGATTTGTACCGTTTGTATGTACAGTCGTATAAAGAGAAAGATGCCACTATGATACCATTCTCTAGGACAATAGTAGCTGCCGAATTCGAAAGACTAAATCTAGCCATATACATGTCGAAAAAATAATAATGTGATACTTGCACATCACACTCTTTAGGTCACATTTCAGATGAATTTACAACTTACATCAACAACGCAAAGAAGAGGTACAAGTCAAAAATCCACCAATAAGGCCAACTCAATAGCAAATCCGGATAAACTCGCGATGTTCACTATGGACGTACAAGCCGTCAATATGGCTTTCTTTCTGAAAACAAAAGCGATCTACTACAAGACCAAACTATGCTTTCATAACTTTATGCTATATAATGAAGTATTATAGGAATGTTACGTGTTACTTGTGGAATAAAAGTGAAGGTGGTTTAAGCGGAGACATACTCGCAAGTATGATGTTGATAGAGCAACGCTACTAAGAAAAAGGGCGCACATTGGTTAAATAGAGCACTTCCAGATGGAAGTGCTATATTTGGACCAATGGTAGCCGATGCCGAAGAGACCAGCGCGTGGTCCATTCTTGGCAACTAGACTTTATTCACAGCCGCCTAAACTTTTGAAGATGAAATTTAAATATCTCCAGAAACTCAATCAGATTCTACCAGCCTATTGCTGGGAGTCCTATGACAATCTTGCTCATGATTAATTGATTTTTGATTATTATTGCGAAAGTCATTGACTGCAGTTGTCACTTTTTGAATAATTTTTTTATCATAAAATTAACGATGCATGTTAAAGAGGTATTTAACACTAAATATTTATTGAACATGTTGATTATAGTGGTAACAAACAATTTGACTGAACATTTTATTGAACAAGCGGGTTATAGTGTTGTATTGAACTTTATATTTTTGGTGAACATTGTATTGAACATGAAGATTACTGTTACTTAATTGACAGTAGGCTTCTGTTGATTAATTTTCATAATAATTGTAGCCAACTGTTTTGATTTAGAATATTGTTGATGAGAAATGCAAAACAATGCTCAATAAATTCAAACATTTCACTAATATTCGTAACTAACAAAACTGAGCACAGCAAGGCTAGCAAAACACGTAACTGATCCCCCCCCCCCCATCACTTTCTGGTGAAAATTTTCACGAGTTGTTACTGAACATCAATTCAAGACCCAATCTAACATTGGCTTTGAAAGGATTGTTATGAAAAAGATTACACTTTTAAAGTTATTAAGTTTTAACTCTATCCTGAGCAATTACAAAAAAGTCACATACGAAGTTTTGCATTTTTAGTGACGATATATAATATATACAAAAAAATCTGTATCACACAACGAGGTTTTAAAAAATCTCTAAAAATATTATATTGAAATACAGCTTTAGTGGTTAAAACCTTTTCAATAATATTGTTATCATACTAATGGGCGAATAATTTGTTAGCATACTAATGGGAAAATCATTTTCCGTTGGACTCGTATCGATTCGACAAAAAAAAAAAAAAAAAGAAGAAGAAAACTTCCTGTCGCAATCGTCGCCCCAATCACGTTTTCTGTTAATCCTTGATAATGAGCCGTTTTCCATTACAAAGTCTACTGGAAATCAATATTCTTTAGAAGGATAATTATTAATCCGTGCACACTGAGCAAATATCTAGATTTATTGTACTTAAAGAAATAAATATTTGTAAGTATTGAGTGTCTCGACATTGGACAAGAAATGTCGTTGTTATCAAATTTAATTATTCGATGTAAATACTTAACTTATCTAATGCAATTGATTGGAAACGGATAAGCTAATTTTATTGATATCTATTGCTCTTTTGCATAAATTTTTTAATAAAATTAAAATTTGTACGAATTAAAACGATTTAATACTATTTTTAGCATAAACTCGAGCGCTGATTTCCTTTATATACAATCAAGTTGTCAAACAATTTAAAACTCTTTTTTTATGATTATTTATAAACATTATTCAATCTATTATTTTAAATAGATTTTAATCGTTAAAAAGTCAAAAAATTTAAAAAGTCAGTACGTTATAATGTAATGTTAAATAACGCAATTAATATTTTTAACTATGACTTTTTTTTAGTTAAATTTATATAATTTAAAAGTATACGCTATAGCTTATAAAAGCATAAGCTATGTCTTATAATTTAATAAGAAAATAAGTCATAGTTTTATAAGTCATATTAATTGCGTTATTTAAAATTATTAATTGTATATAATAAAAACTTTATTTCAAGCTCTTTTGTAACTTTAGGCATTTTAAAACAGAATTTTATATGATAGTAAAATTGGTAACTAGAAGGCGTTTTAAAACAGAATTTTATATGATAGTAAATTTTTTTTTCAGTAGTCAATAACTAATAATAAAATTAAATTGTTTTAAACTTTTATTCCCAAAGGTTTTTTTTCTAAAGAATACAAACAGTTTTTTTCATAAGTTGTTTTTTATAAATTATAGATTTCGAGTATACCGCGCACGAAGAAAATGTCGTCACACAGTCAGGTATCTACTTCTTTTTTTTTAAATAACTGACGTTTTTAGTATTAAACTTAAGTTAATTTAAGTTAAGTTATCTTTCATTTTTAAAAACTTAAGAAATATAGATTAATAATAACTATACAGATATTATTTCTTTTTATTCTAACAAATAATAATTTAGCAGCAAATATACAAGTTCTTTTGCTTTAATTTAATACCTCATAAAAACTCATTTAATAAAAAAAATCTTAAACACTAAGATTTTTCTGTGTTGTCTCAAAGAAAAATCATCTTCGTTAATAACAACGTTATCTAAATCTCGAATGTGGAAAAATTTTAGCAATCAATTTTAGCAACCAATATTAATAAGTTGTTTAAAAACTTATGTTCTTGTTTATTTTATATTCCAGTTCTTTATAGAATATTATGTCAGAAATACAGTGCATAACTACGCTTCTGTTTATTTCCGCAAAGGATATGTTATTATTTTAATTAATGTCATTTAGCTTGTTAACTCAAGTTATAGCCATTATGGTATAACTTACACAATATTTTGATACGCGAGCGGTAATGCTTTCATTTAACAACAGCAATGAAAATATTAATGGTTGAATCAAGGACAAATTATAAATTATTACTAGTAATGCAAAAAAGATTATTAACAAATATATGAATTATTTCGATTTTTGTTATTCAAGTCAAAAAGATTTTCTTTCTGCTTCCGAATCTCGTTTATCTGTGTCACCACAGTGATAGCGTGACACAGATGAAAAAATTCTTAAAAAAATAAATAAATAAAACAACGTTTTTTTGATATAGAAGCGTTGGATTATTTAAAGGGCAACTAATTTTTAAACAAAATGTATTCTAGAAAAACGAAATTAGAGAAAGCTGGGTTCTAGTATATGGTGTGTCAAATATACTTAAATATTTTTTGTAACTCTTGTTTGCGCCACAAAATTATTTATGTCAAATATGACGTGTAGAAACTTAATTTATGCTTACAAATGATGTATTAAATATAGCATATAAAAAACAGTAAATAAGTCTGATTTATAAACCATATATTGCACTTAAAATATATTATTTTAACTATGTTGATAAAGTTGCTTATTACATATTACTTTTTATAAATTTAAATGAACGAATTTTATATGATTTAAAACTTTGATCAGTCAGATCGATTCTTGCAATCAGTCTGTTCTAAATCAAATAGTTCAGGAAATTCTTTGTTGCTAAATCTTGAAGTTGTTATTTTTATAAAGTATGCAGAAATGCATTTAAATTAATAAATTAAAACTTTCACCGAAATCAACGGAAAAATAAATTTATATGGAAAACTGTTGCATGTATTTAAGTTTTTTGTGATCATGGTTATTTACAATACCACAATAGTTGATGGCCAAGCAGGAACAATATATATATATATATATATATATATATATATATATATATATATATATATATATATATATATATATATATATATATATATATATATATATATATATATATATATATATATATATATATATATATATATATATATTGGATTGTAAACAATAATATATCTGTGGATTGTAAAATAAACAAAAACACTTACGCGGTAAATAAACGTCATATTTACAAGATTGTTTTGAAAAGGTCAACTTTGATTGAACCATTTTGATTTACAACATTTGTGAAAATTGAAAAAAGTTGTAAATCATGATTTACAACTTTTTTAAATATTTTTTTGTTTGAATTTTTTTTCATAAATTATTTATTGTACTTTTTATACACCTTAAATTTTGATAAGAAAAGAATATTTTAAAGAATTTAAGTAAAACAACAACAAAAATAACAAAGTAAAAATAAATACTTTTAATTATTTTTTTTATATTCACTTATTCAGTATAAATTTTGACTTACCCTAAAAAAATCTTCGAGTTCGGTTTAATAAATTATATACATATATATAAATCTATAAATATTTATATATATTTATTTTCATAAGTGTTCCATTAATTTTATAGATAAAATTATACTTTATCTGGTTACAATTTTAAAATTGCACAACAAAGAACTTATTTAAAAATAATTTAGTCCCCGCCATATCTAAACAGAAAATGAGAGTTTAACGCAGCCTGTCTACACCCATGAGTAGTTTAAACTTAAGAATTGAGCATGCTGCTACGCACTTGCAATCAGCTCTATTATTTAAAAAAGTCCTTTGCAAAAAAAAAAAAAAAAAAATGCTTAAACATATATATATGTATATAATGAAAAATTTGCTCCTAGCAGTGCTGGATTATAAAAGAACGAAAAGGAATTGAAATAGCTTCTCTGATAATGTGGCCTTTATTACGGGCAACTTTGGTGACCGTGGGTAAAAACTGAAATAGTAAACATATATATATATATATATATATATATATATATATATATATATATATATATATATATATATATATATATATATATATATATATATATATATATATATATATATATATATATATATATATAAAGAATACAAAAAATTAGCTCGCCATTAAAGCGCCATCAATCTATCGTATTACTCCAGACAAAACAGTATACATATCTTTTGTTGCTTGAAATGTTGTGACGTCAAATATGATCCATTTTACACCATATGATCATATCTTTTCTTTATATTTGTTATAGAAATAGTTTTTTGTTTTATCAACTTACAGAACCAATGTCATTTTTTATAAAAATTTGCGCTACATCCTTTTTGTTAAAAAAGACAATGAAACGTTTAATGAAAAATAATATAATAAAAATATATCAACAAAACAGTATCCTTCCTTTTCCATTTTATAACTTTTAAATCTCTAAAATTTTGGTAAACGGTAAAATCAATGTAACTTTGGGTTTTAAAATGACTACAAATATAATAAAAGAAGCCAATTTAGCTATTTAAAAAAAACCCGGAAAAGCAGCAAAATAAATTTAGTTAAAGTGGGCAAGAGTTCAATAACCGTTTTTCTTTCAATGAATAACATGGTTCAGTCAATATTTAATGCCCTACCAAGAACATTCAACAGACTTAACGCGGGATTTGAAAAGTTCGATGAGTTGGCGCTAAAGGTTAAAAATCTACCAGTTACAATGCAGATATCTGGACTGCGAATGAATGGCACATTTACCATACACAGTCTTACAAATGTGACATTGTTAAAATGTTTAACAAATTTATCTGAAGTTGTATATCTTTCTGAAGATAACGAGGCCTCATTGCTCGTTGTTGAGTTTTGCTTTTCGGACATTTGTTGCAATACTTTGGAGGAGTTGAGAAAAAAGAAAAAGGATTTAGCCATTGAGTACTTTGTTTGCACAAAAAAATTTAATGTTGACAATGAGTATTATTATGAAGCAGGTCAGGTTTTTAAATTTGCTCCCCAAAAATTAGGAGTATCATTTAAAAGTGATAAAAAGCGTGGCATCCACGTATTAGTCTACCCTGAAATGAACAAAGTTTTGTTTCCTTTAGATGCAGAAGGTAACTTTAGAAAATGTTTAGAGCCGTCAAATATGTCATTAAAGTCTTTATTTTTTTTAAAGTATCCTTTTTATATAACTATATCTAACGAAAAAAATAAAGCAATGCAGCAAGTTCGTGAGAAAACTTTATTGGTTATTGAAAAAGTATCTCATAGTTGTTACTTTGCTTCAACAAGATATTTTGGAGAACTAAGTATTCATGCTTTTACATCGAGTCAATGCACAATCGCAAAAATTTTAGATGACTCCCTAACAGTTGATAAATTAGATGAAAACGAGTTAAAAATAGTGTTAAACTCTTTTTTCATTCCACGAGATGAAAGAATAGCTAAGTTTCATTGCGTTCGAACTTATCAAGAGTTAGGCATAAGCAGACTATCAGAAGAATTACGTACGGAACTCAAAAATACTCTGTTTACAACTTCGTCACCAGATTATCAAAGCATTTTTAAAGAAAATATATTTGAAAATAGTTATGAAAGTTTACGAAAAACTATGAAAAATGCTCCGCTGAAGCATTCTCCAAACTTTAAATGCGAGCCTTCGCAATATAACTCATTCAAAATGAGCAAAAAAAGAGAGAGTCTTCATACCAACCGTAAACCTTCAAACATGTACGTTAATGACTCCCCTCATACTGACGAAATAAAACTGCTTAAAAATAGAGAACTGATTGTGGAACTTGATACAGGAGGGTATGTCATTATGCCAATTACAAAAAAATTGACTTCTATAGGTTTTGACGGGGAAAGTTTGTATTATAAAAGCTGTGAAAACCAAGGATATGTTTCTTCAAACTCAATGGAATATCCAAATAAAAATCGACTAACAAACGTTAAAAACAACAATGAACAACACGAATACTCATATATATCACTTGATAACAAGCATAATGATCAAATATCAAACCATAGCATCCTAAATCAAAGTTTTGAAAGCAATGCTGAGTGTTCCAAAGCAATTGATGTTACATATGATTACCCATACAGTGGTTATCTATCGCTAAAGCAGTATTTAACATCACAAAACGAATATAAAAAAGTTTTAGAAAGCATGAGTGTTTCAGAAGTTTGTGGTTTGCTACGATTGTTGTCAATGAGAAACCTCGTAGAAAGTTTCCAAAAATTCTCAATTAATGGTAGAAAATTAGTTTTACTTCACGAGAAAGACTTTATTGCAATGAACACTACGAAATTTGAAGCTAGAAAACTTTATTTTTACATTAACGGTTGGAGGCCTTGCAATAAAGAGAATGGTTTAGGAACATGGCTAACTAAATCACCGAAGCAATGGTCAGTTTCAGAACTTTCACAATATCTTCTTCACGTAAACATGAGGTCATTGGTAAGATTTGTAACACGTCATCATGTTGATGGTTATTTGCTTAATGAGATTCTCAAAGATGAAGTTATTTTTTCTTTAATTCCTGAACATAACGTACTCTTAAAACAACAAGACATTGAAAAACTTAAAAAATATTTCGATGAAAACGATGATTTTCCTAAATTTGAATTATTAAGATAGAGTTCATTGAAATGAGTTTTATTGACGCATCGGTAACTTCCTTTGCTTGAAAAAAGTTTCAAAGCATTTATAGAAATTATTTAAAACACACAATATTTATTAAAGGTGCTAAAAAATTTAACCTTTTATATATTTTTCTCATGTTTTGTTTACAATCATATTTTTGGTAATATATTTTTATTATTTATGAGATATAATTTAAAAAAAAAAAAATTTTATTTTCTAAGTTTTGTATTGTTTTAAATCTGACTTTTTTTACTAATTGAAGCAAAAGTTCACTGTTTTGAGACACATACTTGTTATTGAAAATTTATTAATTTTTTTTACATAAATAAAATTTAAAAAATTAGCTAATCTTAAAATGAAAGATAACCCAGTGAAAAATAAAAACGCGTCCCACATGGGTTCCGCGTGGGTTCCGTGTGGGATTGATGGGGTTTACGTGGGACGGATTTTCCCATGTGGTATCCGTATGGAAATTTGTCACCTTAAACCCATGTGGGTAATTCCACATGGGTTACATGTGGGAACCATATGGTAATTACACAAATGGGAAATCCCACGTGGGTTTCCTGTGGGATTTGCATGGGAATTAATTTGAAAGCTGGAAACTAAAAAAAAACTTTTTAAAAAAAACTAAAAAAATTTTTTAAATCGACATTGCATTGCCTTACGTTTACATTAAGTGATAATATTTTATATTATTATAGTGAATGGCAAGCAAGTATGTAAGTACCACGAATAATGTTTATCTTTCTTTATAAAAATAAGATTAAAATTTGTGCAAATAGACGTATTATTAGGATGATATAATAGTTATTTGAATATAGATCTTGAGTAAATTATTTGCAAACAGTTAACTGATGCAAGTTGAAATGTTGTCAAAAACCATTCTTGCATGCATGGGACACTGCAGTGTCCCACAAAGAAATGCAGGTTTGAAAGTCAAAGATTTCCCAATTTTCTTTATTAAAAAAAGAAAAAAATAGGATGGAGATGGGTTTCTGTAACTTTTTTTATGCTCCAAAACTTTTAACTTTAGATATAATAAGGTCCTTAAGACTTAAGGGACTTACGAACTACATTAAGGAACAAAAACAGGATATTTACAGAAACTTTTCAATTTTCTATCTGGAGTACCACAGTGCTATTGAGACTAAAGCCTCTGGGTCCAGTTTTCAAAGTAATATGATCTAAAGTAATGTTTAAAAAAAATAATATGCTTTAAAATGCATATAGTTGTACATATAACTCCTGATAGTTAACTATATGTATAACTAGTTATACATATAATTTTTTATAAATACTTATTTTTTAAGGTTATGCTTGAACAAACTAGTACCAATTAATTCAAATTCAAGATTTATTTAAAGTTCAAGTTAAAGTTCTTATTTATTCATTGTTTTTGTTAATATTATATTTATTTGTTCAAATTTATCAGTTAGTACTATTTTTTACTACTGTAAGAATGTTTATCATTGTTGAACATGATTTTATTAGTAACTTAATTTTCTTTTCAACATATTTTTACAACACCCTTTATATTTTAAATGATGACAGCTTTACTTTTCTATTGATGTTAAATTTATTACGTTTCAATAACTCAGATTGAATCTTAACTGAATTATTGTAAGCTTTGTAAGGGTTTGTTGTATATCAAATGGTGTTGTAAATAAAGTAAATATAATATATATATATATATATATATATATATATATATATATATATATATATATATATATATATATATATATATATATAACATTAAAACAATAAAATTGATACAAAATTTCACTTTAAAACAAATACCATTAACATTGTGATGATAATAGCATTAGGAAACTAGTATTTATGTATTATTATTATACTATAAATAAATAGTTTTTTAATTCATTTTATAAAATAGAGACTGATAACTGATAATTAATGAAAATAAATACAAATTATAAAAATCATGTAAACTTCATTTAATATTTTTTAATACTATATTAATGTTAGTCTACAAAGTTAAAATCAATTTAGAGCATTGTTATTAGTTCTTTTGCGATTCGCACTTCCACTTCTGTCTCTCAAATTTATAAAATAGGTGGTCAAAGCTTGCTCAATAGGTAGGTTCTCAGCATAACAATGCTTTTTTCTTACACTTTCTAAAGAGAAATATGACAAATTGATTACTTATTTTACCTAAATCATAGGGTCATCTATGCATAATGATGTCAGATGATGACCCGTTTATTGAACACCTTCACCCTTTATCAAACTCAGTCAATTTTTTGCCATCTCCCATTGAAAATGATGTCAGTTTTTGTTATCATATTATGATGGTATATCTGAATTGTTAATATAATATAAAAAATGCATATACCATCAATTTTTTTCTGGTTCAATTATACATTTATTCTCAACAGTACTAAAAGTAAAAAAAAAAAAAAAACATAAATTGTTCTTTCAGACAAGTAAGCTAATTTCTGAATTTAAATTGTTTTTCCTATGATCCTCTACAGTTTTAAGCAACAAAAGCAAGAAGTTTTTAGACCACATTGTTAGTGTAAATACCTCTAAAACATGCTCATAGCTAGCATAAATTGTTTTACTTTTTTTTTAAATAAAATATTTTACTTTTTTTTTTAATTCAATTTGTTAATTGACATTATTTTGGTCTCAACATCCCCTCCCCATTGTCAATTATTGTTAAATTCACACTGCCCCTCTATCTACTTGCATCATTTATGAATGATCCCATAGCCTAATTACTAGATATATATATATATATATATATATATATATATATATATATATATATATATATATATATATATATATATATATATATATATATATATATATATATATATATATATATATATATATATATATATATATATATGTATATATATATATATATATATATATATATATATATATATTCTTTTTACTTTATTTACAACACCATTTGATATACAACAAACCTTTACAAAGCTTACAATAATTCAGTTAAAATTCAATCTGAGTTATTGAAACGTAATAAACTTAACATCAATAGAAAAGTAAAGCTGTCATCATTTAAAATGTAAGGTTGTTGTCAAAATATGTTGAAAGTAAAATTAAGTTACTAATAAAATCACGTTCAACAATGATAAATATTCTTACTGTAGTAAGAATTAGTACTAGTTTACAAATTTGAACAAATAAATATAAAATAGTGAAAAAACAATGAACAAATAAGAACTTGAACTAAATCTTGAATTTGAATTAATTGGTACTAATTTGTTCAAGCATAAACCTTAAAAAATAAGTTTATATAATAAATTTTATAACTAGTTATACATATAGTTAACTATTAGGAGTTATATGTATAACTGCATCCATTTTAAAGCATTTTATTTTTTTACTTAATTTATATATTACTTTAGATCATATTACTTTGAATACTGGACCCAGAGCTTTATTCCCAATTACACTGTGGTACTCCAGATTAAAAATTGAAAAGTTTCTGTAAATATCCTGTTTTTGTTCCTCAATGTACTTCGTAAGTCCCTTAAGTTTTATGAACCTTATTATATCTAAAGTTAAAAGTTTTGGAGCCTTAAAAAAGTTACAGAAACCTCCCTATCTCCTCCCTATTTTAATATTTTTTTTTAATAAAGAAAATTTGACTTTTAAACCAGCATTTCTTTGTGGGACACTGCAGTGTCCCATGCATGCATGCTTGGTTTTTGACAACATTTGAACTTGCATCAGTCAATTGTTTGCAGATAATATACTCAAGAACTATATTCAAATATCATATGAACATGTTAGAGAATGTTCATATGATATTTGAACATCACAAATTTAATAATGTTGTTGTGATATGTTATATAAATAATACCATAATAGATTATGATATGAAAATAAGATAGGATATGAAGGTAATGATCAAAGAATAAATTTACTTATAGAAATTTAGATGTTTATTTATTAGTTTCAGAACATTATATTATGTGTGACCACGGCTTTCTATAATAACAGGCCTTGACATCGCGCAACAAAGTTGTTAAACTGAAGGCCAATTCCTAATACTGTGTTTACATTTTCATCTTTTAACATTAGATAAAAGTTTGTGTTCGCGCTTTTTTAATAAATCTTTAAAATTTGATTGGTTTATAAATAAGATAGCGCAACTTCAAGACGATAATGTTGTAAGGTTCAAGGCGTTAACATTGTAAGGTAATAATATTGTCAAACTAACGGTAAGTTTTTTTAATAATTAAAATGCCTTTAAAATGCTGTGTATCTCTTTGCAAGTCGAACTATCTCAACTACAACAAAAATATCAATTTATACAACTACAATATCAATTACAACTACAACAAAAATATCAATACTCAACTACAACAAAAGTATCAATTTATAAATTCCCGAAGAATCTAGAGGAGAGAAAAAGATGTATTGAAGCTATCCCAAGAACTGGTTTTATTGTTACAGACAGCAGTATGTCAACTGTGCGGCCAAATGAAGCACCTTTTGAAAGCAAATATGGGAAGCAACGACCTTTAAACCCACCATCTGTTTTTAAAAATATTCCGCCTAGTTGTTCAGCCACACCAGCAAGTAAAGTTAGAAAAACTGTAACTTTAAGCGGTTTTCGAAGCATTTTACCAGATGAGTTAAATGATTTTCTAAAAGAGGATGAACTTATATTTGAGGATATTCAATCTTTGTTAAGTGATAATAACGATGTTATTGTTTTCCAGCTTAATAAAAAAAGTTTACACATACAATCAAAAATGTACAAACTTGGTGTTCCATTATTTATTTTAGTAATTTTCAATGATTATTCATTTGTAGCTAACCATAATGGCACAACTTGTAATATTTCATCTTTAGCTTTAAACAAATAGTATTTTGCTATGCGACGAAGTTTATATGATTGTTTGTGTATTGACTACAAGTTGCCAAGTATAAGGACTTTAACACAATTGACTTCAAAAATAAGCTCAATGGAGGACCTAAGTTTCATAAATAGTATTTTTATGAATTTAAATCCATTGAAAAGAACTTCCATACTACTAATTGATGAGGTCTATGTCAAAGCTTCATTACTTTACCAAAGAGGTGCTTTGTTTGGTCAAGCAGTAAACTACCCTGAAAAGTTAGCTAAAACAATTTTATCATTTATGATTAAATGTCTTTTTGGAGGTCCAGAATTTATATGTAGAGCTCAACCGATAATAATACGATAAATAATATTGAAAATAGTAAGACACTGGTAATAATTACTGATGGTAACCGTGTATATATTTATTGTATGATTATGTGCATCTCTTAAAATCTATACAAAACAATTGATTGACAAAAAAGACTGGCGAACTTCAATTTTTGAACAATAAAGAACTGGCTTTAGCTAAGTGGAGTGATTTAGAAACTTTATATAAAACTGAGTGTAATAGTCTTTTTAAACTCTCTAAACTTACAGCTAAATCAGTTTATCCAAAACCAAAAGAGAGACTGTAAAGTTTTGTTTGTCTGTTTTTTGTGAAGAAACAGTAGCTGCATTAAGAACGCATCCAGAGATTGAAAATAAAGCATTTGAAGGTACTGCTGTATTTATTGAAAAAATAATTTTTTTTTGAATGTTGTTAATGTCAAAGCACCTGGTGCTGGCATTCGGTTTAGAAATGAATTATGCGGAGAAATCCACTCAGTTGGTGATCAACAGTTACAACTGCTACGAGATATTGCTGAACTGTCAAATTTTATGAAACCTACAGGTAAGCGTGAAAAACAGCTTACGCTAGATACTAGCAATGCAATAGCGCATTCATGTTATGGCTTTATTGCTCTCGTAGAAACTTTGTTGAGTAATGGAGCAAAGTATGTCTTATTAGGTTGGTTTTCAACAGATCCACTTGCAAAAGCTTCTAAGCTTCGACAGGGATCTGGAGGTACTTACTTTATAAACGCTAAATCTGTAATTGAAAAAATTAATATTCAACTTACTAAATTGATATTACAACTTGACATTCCTGTTGATGGTATCGATGGTCATACTTGTGACATGTGTTTTAGAGATATTTCTACTGATGAAAAAGAACTTCTGGATAATATTTGTAAATATTTACCCTGTTGAGATATATTGATAAAACTTTTTTTTGCTTGAATCAACTTTTGTTGGTGTTTTTTATTGTTGGTGATTTTTATTGTTACCATTTTTAGCAAAAAAAATTGAAAATACAGTTATCTTTCTAATATATATACTTTGTTATTGTTCTGCTTGTTATTGATACTATTTAATATTACATAAATATTCTTAATGAAATTTGAAATACGAAAAATATGATTATCTTTTAACAATTTTTTGGTTTCTTTTTATATTTCCGTCTTTACTAGAGATTATTATTAGAAAACATAGACTGCCATTACACCCTACCTAATATAAAAATATATCAATATAAGTAAAAGTGAAAGTTTAATCGGCCTTCAGTTTTTACGGCATTTTGCGCGATGTCAAGGCCTGTTATTATAGAAGGCCGTGTGTGCGACGAAAAAGTAAAGATACTTCTGCATCCAGTGGCTATTGCACCCAACGTCTACATCATTGAAAAAGAAGGTTTTTACATTTTTATTTTTGTTTTTTTGTTTAACTACTTATCCTAATTGATCACTTTTTTTCAGGATTCTCCTCATGGGTTCAAGCTCATTACGCATAATATGTGTTCAATTACCCATAATACGTTAGTCATTGTAAGTAATAAATTAGGAAATAATTATTTGTGAAATATTGTAGTCATTAATGACTTCAACCTGGCTAATAATTAAAATTGCTCGACTAATAAGGTTCCTTATTAAAATTTCTCTCTTCTCTCTCTCTCTCTCTCTCTCTCTCTCTCTCTCTCTCTCTCTCTCTGTCTGTCTGTCTCTCTCTCTGTCTCTCTCTCTCTCTCTATATATATATTTATATTTATATTTATATATATATTTGTATTTATATTTTTTTTTAGAAAATGTTTGAAGAAAGTTAGAAGATACTAAAATCTTTGGTATTATGCAAGCCGAAGCGATTTAATTAATTCAATCGACAAAAAACGGCGTGTAAATCGCAAAAAAAAAAATAATATTTTTAATATTCATTTTGGATGTATTGATTAATAGCATTTATTTAAAAATAAATTCATTTTGCAACTCGTTTTTTAATTTTATAAAATTTCGTCATAATAGTTTAAGGTAAATCCCACATAGGTTATAGGTGGAAAACATCACATGTAAAAGATCAAAAATGCTGCACGTTTTGAATACCAAATGGGATAAAGTAGCAAATACCAGATTAAGTTAAGCCTCTCTGAAAGCTTCGATGATTAATTTTAAAATACTATTTAAGTAATTTTTAAATTAAAAGAATTTTAAAAATTATCATAGAAGCATTCGGACTATCATTTGTCTAGTATTGACAACTTTTATACCATTTGGATTAAAATATGTGGCATTTAAGATCCATATGGAATCCATGTGGGATTTATCATATGAAACCCACATGGGACAAAATAATAATCCCCACATGGGTTACATATGGAAAAAATCCACGCGTATCCCATGTGCGCTTTTTCACTGGGAAATGACACCATCAAAAAAGCGAGAAATGATAGTAAAAACATAGAAATTTCAAATCGAATAAAATTAAAGGTTTTTTTTTATGACAAATGGTGTTGAACAGTCATTATTCATTCAGTCAGTCAACAAATAGCGTTGGACATTCTAACACTATTTGTTATAAAATAACAATGTCTTTTAATATTTGATTTTTACTTGTAAACTTTATATTTCATATTAGGCAGTATGGAAGTCCATGCTGAAATTCCATATAAACAAATTTTTATCAATTTGCGCAATTTTTATCAATTTTTATCAATTACCTTTATATTCAACCAAGCATATCTAGTTAGTAATGAACAAAAAGCTGTAAAAGAAGTAAAAAAGGCTTTAAGTGTATTTAATATACAGATTAATGTCATTGAACCAGCGTAAGCTTTTCTAATTACGTGTAATGAAACCTGCAGTGTGGATAACAATGCCTAATTTTCTTTTATCTGGATTGTGAGTTCTTAAGTATCTCAATTAAAGATTGCATTAATAACATAGAGAGAACAGTTTCGTAAGGAAAATGCTTTAAAAGCTGATTCTCAATAAAGAATCGGAAATCAGCTTTTAAAAGAATAAAACTGACACCAACACCATATCTGTTTCTACAGATGTGCTCTGAGCAAGAGGGGTTTACAAAAGGGATTAATATATTATTTAAAAAAAATGTTGATTATGATGTGATGAATATTCGCTGCATAACCCACTAAAAGACTTCTGTACAAAATCAATTCAAAAATTGTTTACTCTAGTAATAGATTTATTGATTTTAATTTCCTTTAAAACAATTGTTAGAAGTCTTGCTTCTAGGAATTGTAAAGAAAAATAAAACAAATTTGATCAAAACCCTGAAAAATGAGCAAATTCTGAAGACCTCAAAAACGCATTTTGTTCATTTTTTTCAATTAAATAAACTCGATTTGTAGTTGAACTGTCAGATTTTAATTCGATTGTATTGCAGTTAATAAAAAACTTTATTCATGTAATAATATAATAATAATAATTTAAAAAAAGTATATATTTGCAGTGTAGCAAAAAAAATTCAAAAGTTTTTCCTACAAATACTACAAATAATAGTTAATACAAATTTTTCAACAAAATCTTTAGTTCAAGTAAATATTAAATAGGTAAAGTTTTAATAACAAAATATAAAATTGCTTTAAACTCAACAACACCTTTTTAAGGAAAAGAAAGCATTACAAAAAATTTAGTGTGACGTTTCAGATAAATCCTCGGACTACTTTGGCGGGAGTCAGCATCTGCTACACAAACGCTTACAATGACGAGAAAAGATCGGTGTTAGCAGGGTTACAGAGACTTGTATACTGCTTGAGCTTAATCAGAAAAAGGCTTTCAAATGTCAAACAGATAGATAAACTAGTCATATACATAAATAAATTTGGTTCAAGTTTAAAACACAGATAAACGAGTATCAAAAACACAGATGCAAAGTTTAAAATATTGTTTTTTTCGTTGCCGTTTAGGTTATTCAACTCAGCCACACAACCACCTTGTAGACAGATTCCCATGCAATACGCATATTCCTAGAATTTTAAAAATAAAATCTTTTAAAAAAAAAAGCAACAAATACAGTATTAAATAAAAAACTTTTTTTCAACGAACCTTTTTGTTCGAGGCAAAACTTTAATTAATTTTGCCTCGCCTATCATGCAACGCACCTATGGAAAAAACTTGTTTTGCCAAATTTTGATTTTGATTGACCAAATTCTTATTGTCTTTTAAAAAACAAAATAAAAAATTTAGTTCTTTCCCTCGATAACATTTTACAGTATTACTGATTATTTTATCTACTATTTAACTTTATTTTTGGATTTTTATTGTTTTTCTCTAAAATTTTGTAGTTATGTTGTTAACAATCTCTTTACTAGTTTATATTGTTTACAGTTTTGCTTATGTATAAGATTCTTTATATATATATATATATTCTACTTTATTTTAACTTATACTTTTCAAGGTATTTATAAATTCGTTTGTTATATATATATATATATATATATGTATATATATATATAACAAACATGTATATATATATATATGTATATATATATATATATATATATATATATATTTTTTTTTTTATTATTTCTGAAATCTTTATCAAATTCTGGTTCTTTTGAGACCCAGGTTGATATACTTTCGAAAAAAAGAAAATCCACTGATATATGGGAGCCAGTGTGTTCTCAAGGGTCATGGTGGGTGACCTTTATCAAAAATTAAATGAAACCAATTACTTTTCAGTTACTTTTAAACCAAAGTTCATCTGTTTTTTATATTGGAAACTGGAGATACTAAAAAGTTAACACCTTTATATATATATATATATATATATATATATATATATATATATATATATATATATATATATATATATATATATATATATATATATATATATATATATATATATATATATATATATACATATATATATATATATATATATATATATATATATATATATATATATATATATTTAAACTATAATGTTTGCCAACGATACAAACTTATTTTATTCGTCAAGACAATTGAAGACCTCTTTGAAAAAACAAATGCTGAATTAAAAAAAAATTAATATATGGTTTAAACCAAATAAACTGTCATTCAGTATAGAAAAAACTAAGTATATACTATTCCACTCTAATCAACAAATTAAAAAAATACCCCCGAACCAGCAGTTAATATAAAAAGTATAATCATCAAAAGAGCTCTGAATACAAAGTTTTTAGGAGTTATAATTGAAAAACACATCTCCTGGAAACCCCACATAAACTACATAAACACAAAAATATCAAAGAAAATAGGTTTACTTTACAAGGCAAGCCATTTTTGTTGCAAAAAGGTCTTAAACTTATCTACTTTTCGTTCATAGATATCTCATGCATGCCAATATAGCATGGGACAGTACCCACAAATCTAAATTAGAACCACTTTACTTACGTCAAAAACACGCTTCAAGAATAGTATACAACAAAAACAAATTTACTCATGTTCAACCTTTACTGGAGCAAATGAACGCATTAAACAAATTTCAAATAAATATTTTTCAAAGTATTTTTCATGTTTAAATATAAACTAAGTCTGGTTCCAGAACATTTTACAACACACTTTTTTAAAAATAATATAAATAAATACAATACAAGAGCAAAAGGCAACTTTAAGATACCTTAAAATTCTTAATTACATATCGTGGTCCCAATTTATTTAACAAATTAGTTCCAGAAACGAATCACTGTTAAACTTAAACAACAATCACTCTCTAAAAATAAAGCTAAAAACTACAATAATCAAATTAAACAACTATAAGGAATTTTTTTAAATTTGAATAAAAAAATAAATAAATGTAACATAACTTTTAATACAAATTGATAAAAAATAATATTAATAACAAGGTATATATGTAACACATTAATATATACCACGTATGCAACTGATTTTTTATGTGTATTACGCGTCTCTGAAAAAAGGTTCTCGATGACAAGACTGACTTAGGTCTTCTGCGAGTTTCCTATAACTACAAATAAGTAATTCTATTTATCAATCTTACGCAAATTTCGTTTTTATCATACTTATACACTAACATTATTTTGAAATGGAGCAAATAAACTTATAGTGAAACATCTAAGCACTCCTCCGAAAAATCAGCAGATTTATTTTTATTTATTATATCTTTTATATTAATTGGAATATAATAGAGATATATTTCTCGGATTATTTTTACGAACACGTTATTATATTGTTGTAATTGGTATTTATTTTAATCATGTCTCAGAGTTGTATGCAACTATATTTTTATTTACTTCGTATATTTCGAACTTTATATTTATGATTTATATTTGTATATCTTTATCGCCAATTTGTATTTACAAGTAACCATCTGTGATTGGTTACTTGTAACCAATCACAGATGGTTACTTGTAAATATAAATTTTTTTATACATGTTTATTTTACAACTGCAAAATACACTTTGTAGTTGGAAAATAAACATGTATAAAAAAAAAATAAAAAAGGATATATATATATACATACATACATATATATATATATATAAAGATATATATATATTTATATATATATATATATATATATATATATTTATATATATATATATATATATATATATATATATATATATATATATATATATATATATATATATATGTATATATATATATATATATATATATATATATATATATATATATATGTATGTATGTATGTATGTATGTATGTATGTATGTATGTATGTATGTATGTATGTATGTATGTATGTATATATATGTATTTTGTAAAAGACTTTTAATAGTTTATTTTGTTGTATAACGACTAAAATTGTAGACTTAAAAAAAACAACTAAAAAAAACGAACAACTCTTGACTTAGCTGGACAATAGGGTGTCCCAGAAACAAACGTTTTTTTCACTAGGATACCTCTCAAGTTTTTTCCATTTTCTGAAGTCCCTTGTGGTTAAAAACCAACGGGAAAAAAAAATCAGTTGTCAAAAAGTGCAATGTGTAAAACTTAAAAAAATTAAATTTTTTGAAAAAAATTACATCAATTAAGGATTACTTAGTACGGAAATTTTTTCTCGTTTTTTTTTTAAAATTATTAAATTTGTTATGTCTAAGTTGAATAACAATATTATTTGTCTGATGCATGTTTTTATAAGCATATTTATTTTTGAAACATGTTCGGGTATGCTTACGCCAATTGTTATTAGGCTCACAAAGATTAATAAAGTTCTTTAAAATATATATTTTTGCTTTGCACAAAAAAACAAAAGAACTTTATTTAATGATTTTTCTGCTCATATTACGCAAAATATGTGTAATTTAGAGTTAGGCTCAACAATATATTTGTTGTTAGAGAGGATATTCATTTTTTTTTAGACCAGAAAAATGTATATTACAACAAAAGTAGAATTTAAAATACCTGTTAAAAACAGACAGAATTGGTTATTTCGGTAATATTTTATTTCGGAAAATAAAAAATGCAGAAGTGGAGAAAGAACAAAAGAAAAAGGACCTGGCTCTAAGTGAGCTTTCTTTAGATTCTGATGCTGGTTTCTCTGCATCAGACTCAGAAGCTGTAGTTTTTACAGATGAAGATTCTGTCGATGAATTAATTCAATATTCTAATTCTACAGTAAAAGCCAAGGTAGACGAATGATGGTTATAAAAAAAAAGTTGCTTTAATTTATTTTGAGTAAACTAAGTTAAAATTCAATTAGAGTAGAAACATCATTATTATTTATTATTTAGATAATGATAAATATTAGTCAGGGCCAGGTTAAGTTCTTTTTGGCCTCCCAGCACTTTAGACCTTCTGGCCTCTTAGTATTCAAATTTAACAGCGGTTTAAAATAAAAAATTTTTAGTAATTGTTGCACAATGGATTTATAATTTATTTTCTTTTGTATTTTAACAAGCATCTCACGGTATTTATCATTAAAAACACGCTGCGATTAGTATAGGTTTTAAACACCTTTTGTCTGCATTTTAAGCTTGCAAATGCAGATATGATATCTTCTAGGTCGAAAGAATCCAATACCCGGTTTTCTATTTGGACAAGTAAAAGATCTGAAAGACGCTCCTGACCTATTAAACAATGAGTGAATATATTATAAGTAACTTTAAAAATTGAAAAATATATGAGTTTGCTATTAATTAAAATTGTTATTGTTCAAGAGATATATTTTATGTTGTAAATATACTTATAGTTAAACGATGAACACTTTTGATCCTTTTCAATGTTGAAAATGAACATTCTCCAGAACAATTTGATATCCATGATATCCATGCTGCGGAGATTCACAAGAAAACCAAACAGAGAAATCAATCCAAAATAGGCTTTCTTTTATCTAGATCACTCATAGTTTTTCCGTGATCTCAT
Source organism: Hydra vulgaris (assembly GCF_038396675.1). Classification (NCBI taxonomy): domain Eukaryota; kingdom Metazoa; phylum Cnidaria; class Hydrozoa; order Anthoathecata; family Hydridae; genus Hydra; species Hydra vulgaris. Next base: position 22,535,895 of record NC_088925.1, read on the forward strand.
TAATGTTGGCAATCATTTTAAACCACCCAGAAAACACTGAAGTTTCCACACTGTTAATTTCATCGTAATGCCTCTTGCGTGGTCTTGGGCGCCTTTGATCGTAGGCATATTCATCTGTGGTGAACAAAGACACAGCTTCTATTTCATATTGCTCAATATTGGAGCAAACTTGGTGCACATAATGCTCCAGGGAGTTGTACAGTTCTTCAACCATATCTAAATCAAGCTTAACGGACTGCAGTTTCTTGTTAACTTTGTTGAACCTCTCCATGATTCTGTTTTAAATTACTACTAAAATAGCTGTTTCAAGTTGTTCCATTTTGGTCGAAAAGCCAAAGGCCTCTGCTCTTTTTGATTTTTGAGTAGGATTGTTGTTAAGTTCAAGAAAAGCCGCCTTTATAAAAAATATTTGTTAATAAGTATGCACAATCACAAATGAAATTTGTTTTTATTTGATTTTCTAAATAATTCTTAATCACTTTGTAAATAGATTAACCCTTTTCAACCGTTAAACAAGCATCAGATATTAATTTATTGAAGAAAGCTAAAGAAATTAACAGCAGCTCCGTTGGATTCCATGGCTCTTAATCCTATGAGGTTCATAGAGTGAGCAGCATATTGTATGTATGTATGTCAAGAACGATGATCTTTTTAATTCTTGCTTGTAAACCAAAGAAGATTCCAGGCATATTACTGCCATTGTCGTATGACTAGCTACGACCATTTTGAATGCTGATCCCATAAAAATCTAACTTTTTTAAAACAATTTCAAGCATGGAGACTGCAAATTGGTTGATGTGCGACGCATAGTTCGTTGATGTGCAACTCATCAGGAGTAGAATTAACAATGATTGAGAAATATATTGCAATTTTGATTATACATATTGTATACTACAACAAGTTACTTAAGGATGATCATATTATCTATAAGTTCCGAAACCTTGGCGGCTATCAAGTGTATTAGTTTTTCGTAAATATTTTTAGATAAGTCCTAGTTACTTCCATTTCCTTTTTTTCATAAGTAATCAAGAGTTGGGCGAGGAAAGGATCAAATTTTGCATATAGCTCAATACATCCAATAAAGTTTCCGTAGCGTATCGATACTAGTTTTTCATCTGATTCGCGGAATGATAACCCTCTGAGAATGAACAATAAATAAAATATTCATCTATTTTCAATTTTGAAAAATATTTAAGCAGCATTATTACGTGATAAGTGATATCACGTTAAATTCAATTAAAGTATTTATAACTTTCAATTTAAATTTATGTATTTAAATTTTCTAAATATTACGCCCAAACCTAGAAGAGAGATGCTTGGTAACTTCGATTGTTCGTCATAGAGCTTGGGTCCAATACTCTTTTTCAGTCTGGTATAGTTTGGTAAACTCTAAATCTATCCTTGCCTCGACTGCTTTTTCCGAGATGAAAATGCGACAATGATATGAAAGTACTCTATGGTCTGCTTATGTTCACTAAGGGAGGCTTTGGCATGTTGCCAGTTCCGGAATCATCTTTTTTCACACAAGCTGCTCTTCGATTTTCCGAAAAAATAGCTAGGTACACAGTACATGCTTCAATATTCTTTTGAAAATTGAAGCCAATTGTGTAATACTTTTCTTCCTTCTTTGTTGCCTATTCTAAAGAACAGGTCTGAATGAGCTCGAAAAAATTTGCCTCCAAAATCACAGTCCGGGGATAAGAAGCCAATTTTTTCTATATTTAGTTTGGGTGGATTTGACAAGATATGGGCAATCAACCCCAAGTTGTCACAATTACATTGCTGAAATAATTGTTGTTTTGATTACTCATTGATTTAGGCTTAGCGTAGTCTTCACGAGGGTCGTTTCATCACAGCGTAGTCGTCACGAGGGTTGTTTGAATTATGTAGAGAATCAATGCACTTTTGCGTCTGTACTTCCTGTGATTCGTGGAACAAAGTGTAGGCATTTTTATTTTGAGTTTTTTTAAGAAATGGAGAAGGGACTGATTTGAATAAAGAGCGATATTTTTTCTGATCTTTTAAAATTTAAGAATTTTTCAGATTTTTTTTTTTTTTTTTTCTTTCTCTGTTTTAATATAATATAAGATTTTACAACTTCGTAATATAAAATTTCAATAAATAAAATAAGTAGAACAGATAGGGGCTCAAAGAAGATGAGGATGACAGTACGTTATCGCAATCTTTTCATAGAGCCCCTATAACAAGATTTCAAAAAAATATCGTAATATGTTAATGCGTAATAAAATTTCAATAAAATATCGTAATAAAACGCGTAATTCGCTAATAAAATTGATAAGCAACCAACAAAAGTAGAAATAAAACAAAAACAGATTTATGAGAAATTATTCAAAGTATGATTAACCAAAAACATTTCTTATATTTTAAAAATTTCTTTTTTTGTTAAAAACTTGAAGGAACTTAACGAATTTACCGTGCCTTTGAATCCTTTTTGAAAAGTATTCCATACTTTTGGACCTCGATATAGAATGCTGTACTCTGAATATTTGTTTATTATCCGAGGCAGTTTATATGTGTTGGACATATTCGCTCTAAGATTATAGCTATCATTTTTATTTATTTTAAACTTGTTATTAAAGCTTATAGGAGAGATATTGTGATTATAACGATACATGAAAATTAAATGCTGGTAGATATTAATTTCAAACACATTCATCATTTTCATATCTTTCATTAAGGGCTTAGCGTGTTCACGCCTATTTTTTGAGTAAATGATTCTGCAGGCATGTTTTTGTAGACTATAAATTTTTTTAATCTTTGCCGCTTGAGTACTTGCCCATGAAATGTTTGCATAGCTGATGAAGCTATGAATTAGCCCAAAGTAGATTAATTTAAGACTATTTTTATTGACGTAGGAGCGAACTCGATACATCAAACCTATTATTTTGGTGATTTTTGACTGGATATATATTATATGTGGAAGCCAGGATAATTTTTCATCAACAATGATTCCTAAGAATTTTATATTGGATTGCTTATTTACTAGTTTATCATTTAGAGATAGGTTAGGCAACTTGAGAGGAAGATTTTCTTCTTGTGTTTTTTTGTGAAATAGTATATACTTTGTTTTCTCAGCGTTAAGTGAGAGTTTGTTTGCCTTAAACCAGTTGTTTACTTTACACAGTTCAATATTCATGTCTGCATATAATTTCTTGATATCATTGTTGATGAGAAGTAAGTTTGTGTCATCTGCAAACATGACCGAGTTCATTTTTAAAGATGCATTACAAAAGTCATTTATATATATTAGAAAAAGAAGTGGACCAAGAATCGATCCTTGCGGGACTCCACATAAGACATTTAATACTCCAGATTGGACATTATTTACATATTGTTTTCTGTTTGTAAGATAGCTTTTAATCCAATAATAACTTTTATTTATTATTCCGTAATGCCTTAATTTATCTAATAGAATGCAATGGTCCACTGTATCGAATGCTTTTGATAAATCAAGAAACACTCCTAAAGTAAATTTATTATTTTCAAAACCATTAGTTATTTGATTTACTATTTCAATGATTGCATGCTCTGTAGAGAGATTTTTTTGAAAGCCAAACTGATTTGGGTAAAAAAAATTGTTTTTAATGAAGTAATCATAGATTCTATTATAAACTACACGTTCGAAGAGTTTTGAAAATACAGAAAGTATTGATATAGGCCTGTAGTTTGTAATGTCAGAATGATCATTACATTTGTATAATGGAATTACTTTTGCCAATTTAAGTACATCCGGAAATATCCCAGAATTTAATGAGAGCTTAAGTATATGAAACAGGGGTCTATTAAGACTGTGTTTGTTTGCAATAACTATATCACTAGATATCTCATCAAATCCTGGAGCCTTTTTTTTTTTTAAGGAGGCAAAGGCTGCCTCTAATTCTTCATAGCCTAATTCATAATCAAGCATGGTAACGTTATTCGTGTTTTTAAGATAGGTTTTAAATGATACAGATGTTGGTACAATTTTATTTACAAGATTTGGACCAATATTTGTAAAATATTTATTGAATTCTTCTGAAATTAGTTTTTGACAAAATATATCGTTATTTTCAATAACAATTCGTTTAGGAAGAGAAGGTGAATTTAGTTTTTCTCTTCCCATTAAGAGATTAATGATGGACCATGTTTTTTTGCTATCAAATTTGCATTTGTTAATTTGATTACTGTAATATTTTTTTTTTGCATTTTTAATGAGATCTTGGTAAAAAAATTTATAATTTTTGTAATTTTTTTCATAATCATTGTTTCTATTTTTCAAAAATTTATTGTAAAGTTTTTGCTTTTTTTTTGAGCACTTTAATAACGATTTATCCATCCACGGATTAGCAATTGCTTTTGACTTAATTGTTATTATCTCTTTTGGACAGGTTTCATTAAAGTACTCCAAAAATGTACTTAAAAAGGCATTGTAAGCTTCATTAGTATCTTTACATTTATATACGTTGTTCCATGTTTCTTGTTTTAGTCTACTTGTTAATTTATTAGTGTTACTCAATTTTAAATTTCGTTTTTTTAAATGTATAATTTTTGAATGACAATCAGACATAGATTTAAAGTTTTTTATTTTTATGAATGTCGGGAAATGATCGCTAATATCTGTCAAAAATATACCGGTTTCAAATATCGTTTCTAAATAATTATTGATAAAAATATTGTCTATTGCTGTTGCAGAGGTTTTTGTTACTCGCGTTGGTTTATTAATAGTTGACAAGACATTAAATTTAAAAAGCATATCAAAAAAAGATTTTATTTTTGGAAATTTTGTGTTAGAAAGAGCATCAAGATTTATGTCACCAGTTATATATAATGTCTTATTTTCTTTATTTATTTTCATAATCGTATTTTTGATAAAAGTTTCGAAATTTTTTATTTTTCCACTCGGTGGACGATAAACACATCCAACTAAAATGTTTCGGTATTTTTTATTAATAATTTCAATGAAAAGGCTTTCATAATTATCATTTGAAAAGCATAGTATATTTTTTATCTTGAAAGCATATTTTTCTAAGACATAAATTCCTAATCCTCCTCCTTTTTTCCCATTTCCTCTTGATTGACTTATTAGTTTATAAAATGGTAATATATAATTAGAATTTAATTCAAGAGAACTTTCTGTATCATGCCAAGTCTCTGAAATAGATATGATGTCGAACGTGTAGTTTAAAATATTTAAAAATTCTTTAAGTTTATCAAAATTTTGCTGCATGCTTCTAATGTTTATGTGTAATACAGAAAATGAGCCATCATCTGCTATTACTTTAAATTCAAAAGGATCAATATACGGTGTGTTAATTAAGTTCCTTTGAGTTTCTTGAAAAATATTTATATTTTCTTCTGATAGGTTATTTATAAAGTTGTCCTCAAAAAAGTCTAAATTTAAATTGTGAAAATCTAATTTCTGTGGAAAAAGCGCTGCCATTTTTTAAAAATGTATAATTTAAAAATATTTAATATAATTAAAAACGAAAATACTCAAAACGCTTACTCGTTTACGCATGTCGGAATAACATCTGTGTTGCGGGTGTTTTCTCGAAATTCGTGAACAATCAGTTTGTCGTAAACAACTTTTGCAAAATAGCCATTTTGACGATGTATCTTCGCCTGATCAAAAAGTTCCTTTCGAATTTTTCGCGTGGTAAAACTAAAATCTTCGTTTAGAAAGATATTAGTTCCTTTTAATTTTGTTGCTCTTTCCAAAATTGTTTTTTTGTCCTCGTAATCCCGGAGCTTCAAGACAATTGTTCGCTCTCGTTTATCATTAGCTACTCCCACTCGATGAGCCCGATCAATTATAATATCTTTTTCAATACCAAGATTTTCTTTAAATAGTTGCTTTACCTTTTTTTTTGTGATTTCCCAATTCTTTTCTTCATTATTTTCAACGACCCCGTCAATTCTTAAATTGTTTCTTCTGTTACGGTCTTCAATATCAACGCTTTTTAATTTTAACTCAATATTGTCAGAAGATATTTTACCCTGCATTTTTCGTACATTTGATAAATCGTCGTGAACTTTTGTCTTCTAGTAATTTAAAAATTAAATATGATTTATATCTTTTGGTTGAATAGGAGAGAAAAAGCTTACCATTTTTGGTAATTTGGAAATGATTTTTTTTCCTTTTTTCTTTTTTTTCATCTGCTTCTCTGCGACGAGCTCCTCCAGATTTTCTCTTTCTTTTTTTTGACATTTATCTAGACTTTTTTGCTCACTCATTTTATTTATTTTATTCTTAATTATTTATAATAATGCTTTATTATTAAGTTAAATAAATAATTAATTCCTAAACTAAACTCCTACATCACTAAAGAAAAATACCACTTTTATAAGGAATGTCTTATTTATAAAAAAAAATATAAAAAGTAATAATAATATAATAAATGTGAATTTAAGTTTTGCAACTAAATTATAAAGTTATATAAAAAACAAACAGTTTAAACAACGAACTGAAAAATAAAAGTCATAAATAAGTATTTATACATCGTATAATTTAAATAAAATATAAAGATATAAAAATAAGTGTTTATACATCGTTACTGAAAATAACATCGACTATCACTTTGTAAATGTCGTATGATGCGATGTGCTTGACTAACAAATACAAGTTATTATATAAAATATTATACAAAAACAAACTTTTTTAAAAACATTAAATCAAGACTCATCAAAACGCATTCCATTTTGAATTCAAACTCAAGCGTTTTTTTAAATCATAAAAAAAAACGTCTAGTTTGCTATACGTCATATGCGCTGATATCGTAAAGATTGGAAATCTCTGGCACATGAGAGGAAGTTACGGATAAAGGCTGATAATATTTTTTCTTTCAAATTATATATCTTTCAAAAGTTTACTTAGATGCTCTGGCCCCTTGACTTCCGTGGCCTCCCACGAGTCCAGTGTGTCAGCTGGTTAAACCGGCACTGATAATAGCCCTGATGATTCGGCGGATTGTACATCTGTAGTATCTGCTCGGTGTAGGGTTGGAATTCAACCTTAAACCGCAATCATTGCAACAATATGTAATAAATTAAGCGTAAATCTTAAAAATATTCCTATATCCAAAACCTCTGTTCGCCAAAAGAGATTCAAGAAGATTGAATCTCCTTTGGCCATATGTTGTGACACCGCTGCTTCTAACAATGGAGTATTTGTTGGTGCCATTACCACTCTCAACAATTGTTCTCAACACAACTTTTCTCTGGTTTATCTGCAAGTGACGCATATTGGAGTTAGACATTTCTAATTTTAAAGAAGCTCTCACTGGAAAGAAAAAAAAGGGCCCAGAAGAGCACTATATATAAAATTGCAGAAAGCCTGGCCAAGTGCCAAGGAAGAGGTGGACAAGATGGAGGAGAAAATCAGGTTTGATTGGAATGAGCTTTGAATTGGATTGTTTCAATACAACAATGCAAAAGAAGCCATAGAGTTTTGCAAAAGTGCATTGACTACAAGATATTTACCAGGGGGGACTATAAGAAGCTGTGAACTAATTATCTTCTATTAATAGGAAATATACCAGGGTTTCATTTTTATCAACCTGGGGCCTGTCATGAAGCCAGGTATATTTAAAATATATTATCAATAATTTTTATTTTTAGCGGAGAGTAGATTTTTAATAATGATAATTTATTTATAAGGTTTACTGAACTGGCAGGTTCCCAGGGCTGGATTCAGTTCAAGGTAGTTGAGATTCCTGTTGGAGAGGTAGAGAAGTGGATCAAGGGAGTTGCCAGCGAGACGTTTGATTTGTTTAAAAAAATTTTAAAGTCGATTGTATGTGTCAATGACTGTGCGGAAAAGAATTTCAGAAATCCAGGACTTGGTTGAAGGCTACAGGTCGGATAATATAAAACAGAATCTCATGCTTGTTTTCAGAGACAACTGAAAGAAACCAAAGAAGGATTCGGCAAAAAAGCAACGCAAAAATGTTAAATTTTTAAACGGGAAATATATATTTTGAAGAGAGTTCCTAAAACACGTTTTTTTCCTTAAAAAATGCATTTTTTTTAAAAAAAATCATTTTTTTAAAAACATCAATTTTAAATGAACAAAATTGCTTTTTTAGTATGTTTTAGTCTGTTTGGACCAAAGAGAATAGGAAAAGCTTGAGAGGTATTTTATTATTTTTAGAATTTTTTTTTCCGGGATACCCTATTGGACAATATCGCAACATAAGAAGGTGATCTCAAAAGGCATCAACGCATTATGATGGTTATAAGGTAAAATCTCTACGAAATTGCTTTCAAATGTCTAACAATTAAAGTTTCTTTTTTGTTTTGGTATCGTTTCATTTTTATTTTGCCGATATTTTATTAATTTTATAATGCCACTGTTATATAATACAAAAACACTGACCACTGTGTTATAATACAAAAATACTGACTACTGTTATATAATACAAAAACACTGACCACTGTTATATAATACAAAACAGTTTTAATCAAAGTTTCAAATATTTAATTTTTGATCAAACTTTCAATTTTTTCTATTAGGCTGTCTGATGAAGAAATAGTGAAGAAAAATAACCTTATTTGCCAGGAAACCCACGAGCTGTGTCTTGGGATAAGACAAAAATTTGCGGTATTAGCGGTGGGGTAAGAGGTGTCAAAAAGCTGAAAAATCATAAGAAAAAGTTGTTGTCTTTGTTACCTTAAGAAAAATTCGTTTCTTTTTTTACGCTAGAGAAATTATATCAACTCAACATAGGAGGAAAAAAAAGTTTTTTGTTGACCTTTGCCAGAAATGAAAAATCATCAAAAAGTTTAGTAGAGGACTAAAAATGAAACTTTGTGTTGAAAAGCGCTTCTAGTTTTAAAAATTGAACTGTAGCGGTTTCTAGTTTCTAGGTTCTAGGTAGCGGTTTCTAGTTTCTAGGTTCTAGGTAGCGGTTTCTAGTTTCTAGGTTCTAGGTAGCGGTTTCTAGTTTCTAGGTTCTAGGTAGCGGTTTCTAATTTCTAGGTTCTAGGTAGCGGTTTCTAGTTTCTAGGTTCTAAGTAGCGGTTTCTAATTTCTAGGTTCTAGGTAGCGGTTTCTAGTTTCTAGGTTCTAGGTAGCGGTTTCTAGTTTCTAGGTTCTAGGTAGCGGTTTCTAGTTTCTAGGTTCTAGGTAGCGGTTTCTAATTTCTAGGTTCTAGGTAGCGGTTTCTAGTTTCTAGGTTCTAAGTAGCGGTTTCTAATTTCTAGGTTCTAGGTAGCGGTTTCTAGTTTCTAGGTTCTAGGTAGCGGTTTCTAGTTTCTAGGTTCTAGGTAGCGGTTTCTAGTTTCTAGGTTCTAGGTAGCGGTTTCTAGTTGCCAAAAAAAAAGTGAGGTAGCGTAAATATGTATTTTTAAAAATTTAATTGTAATATTTTAAGGCAGATTTTAGTATAAATTTATTTTTAACAGTTTTGCATAAACTCATTTTTGGCCATTTTGTTAATTAACACATTGTTGCATAATACAACACAGTTAGATTAAAGTTACACCAATTGCTTAATAATAATTATAAAAATATTATTATTGGCATTTTATTAATTTTAATATTATTATTGCTATTATTGTTATTGTTATTATTACTGTTATTATTGTTATTATTATTGTTATTATTGTTATTAATATATTATTGTAATTATATGACTGTAAATTTTGAGGAAAATAAATATCTTGTTGTTTGTTGTTGTTGTTGTTCTTGTAGAAAAAATAAATAAAAGCTTAAGTGACCGAACTTAGGCAAGTTTACGGTACTTTTCTTTCTTATTTATGTAACTTATTTAAAGTTAAGTATTTTAGTATCAGAACTAACTAAAAAATTGACAAAGTGAAACTAATTTTTTTTATAAAAACAAAATAAAATTTAGCGTAGTTGAACTAATTTTTTGTTTAACTCCGCTGTCGTATATTATGAGTTTAGATGGAGATATTTGAGAGATTGAGACAAGTTAAATATAATATTACTCTTTATAGGTCAAAACTGGTTTTTAGTAAAGTTTGTCTGTTGCTATTTATTTGCTTGTCTATTGTTATCTAATAATTGTACTTAACAGTATTAAAATAGTATTTGATATAATGGTGATTCATATTTGTATCAATTATTCTGCATCTAGACAATATTTAATAACAACTTATAACAACATATTTGTAACTGCTGGCCATGTTTGGTTTTGTTAACAAGGACTGACACGTTTAGTATTTTTATGAATTTTTATGAAAACATTACATGCATAACTCTTTGTAGGCCAAATAAATTTTTTTTCCGTGCAGAAATGTTTGAATTTGTTTAAATAATTATAAACTTGTTAATACGACAGAATAGCTAAATCTATTCGCAGAATAACTAAAGCTATTTGACAAAGTAGCTAAAGCATTTTGACAGAATGGCTAAATCTATTCGACAGAATAGCTAAATCTATTAAAAAAGTTAAAACTGATATCAACTTCTAACCGAGGGAAAAAAAGGGGGAGAAGAGCAGCCTTTTGATCATCCCATGTTTATACTTTCTAAAGTTAACTATAATAATTTATATTTCATAATAATATTACTATATTTTAAATAAATATTTTTGTATATTTAGGTCTGATTATGCAAATAGAATCATTCAAATAGTTTATCATCACAATGACAACATTTTGCTATCCAACAAAAATTAGTTTCACAATAGAAACCTATTCTATTATAACTATCCCCCAAATATTAAAGCCTTATACACAAATATCTTTGAATTTGAAGTTGTTGCAGAGAGAGGATTGCATACTTGAAATCAGAGTAAGAAGTACAATAAAGAAAAAACATGTTGTTTGCCCAAAAAAATTTTGTTGTTGGTCTGTGTAATCATTTTTCAACTGCTCAAGTTAAAAATGTCAAATAACTTAAAATCATTTATTTATAAATTGTTCAAAGTTATGAAACTAATTTACTATAGATATTGCATAAATATATTTTCTATTGTTATATATTATTCTAAAGAACATAAAATGTATAATAAAGTATATTACAATTAAATTAAAACTTCCAAATTTATTTTTAGTTACGCAGTGGGTTGCGCAACATTGTTTGACATTATGCGATGGATTTTTTTTTTCATATTTTATTAAATCTTGATTTATTTCGAAGTTTCATTTATTGCAACTCGTTCCAATCTTCCAAGAGATGATTGAGATTTAAATGAATGTTGTAATGGGGACAATGCGATGTGTAGTTTGGAATGCATTCCTCGAAAAATTCGTTTCAAACTTTTTTTAAAATCCCGATGCAATACTCCATATATAAAAGGATTTAGAATGCTATTAATTATAGGTAACATTTCGCCAAATAAAACGTAGGTGAAGTTTGATTTAATGGTATCATGCTTTATTGCATTTGCAACTATAACAACAATAACTGGGCACCAACATGCAAAAAATGTGCCATATATTATAAAAACCACTTTAGTAGCACGCAATTCAAGTTTGTGGTTTGAAAAAAGATGCGATATTCCAAAAGAAGATTGTCGTATAAAATCCTCGATGCTCGACACCTTCGTCGTATTAATGTTTTTTGCGTGTTTGTAACTAATAAGCAACATTTTTGAATAAAGTAAAAACATTACAAAACACGGAACAAAAAAAATTATAATATACGCAATAATCGTAAATACACCATTATTCGTATTGCACAAATGGCTTTCTGTGTTTTCTATTTTGTTAGACGTTCCATTCATAAAGTTTATGTTAAGAAGGACACCCCAGAAACTAGAGTAAATCCAAATTAAAACAATAGTTTTTTTAACGCAGGATAATGTGGCTAAACCTTTGTATCTGTAGGGCTTCGTTACAGCAATAAATCGATCTATAGCAATTGCATACAAATGAGTGATTGATGCAACAAAAAACGTGACGTCAAAAGCAAGGTATAGCTTACAAATAATGGGTGGTGCACAATAGTGGTGATTGTGAAACGCATCATGAGCTTTATAAGGAATTAAAAATAAAACGACCAACAAATCACTGACTGCTAAAGATGCCACAAAGTTAGTTGACGGATTTTTTCTTAATTTTTTTGATCGGTTAAACGCCATCAAAACAAATATGTTGCCTAAACATCCAATAAAAAAAGCGCATACCCAAAACGCAACGTAAGCAATAAATTCATATTTAGTTCCCTCCTTGCAATAATTGACGAAGCATGATACTGTTTCATTTTTATCTTGCATTTTGTAAAATGAATACACCATAGTAATAAACGAATTCGAATCCGGATTTGTTTCGTTCAAATAGACCGCGCAATGTTTTGTTACCGAGTAAAGTTGCCTACTATTGTCTATATTAATATCTTTTAAACTATCCTCCAAACAGCATCCAAATGATATATATGGCATGCTGTGTTGCATGCTAAATATCTTTTTTAGCTAAAAAAAAAACATATAATTTTATTGTTTTTAGTAAAGAAAAAAAAAATGTTTAACTTATAATCCAAAAAATATATAAAATTTATATTATATATAATTCTCAAAAGCATTTAATGATTATATTTTTATAAAAATAATTTTTAAGATCTATTTGAAAGAAAGAAAAAAAACGTATTTAAAGCAAAATTTGATTTTTTAACGACTGATATCATAGCTGATGTTTCCAACAATTTTTTGATTAATCTCTATTTATTATTGAAAGAGAAAAAAAATTGCTTTTTTTTTTGAAGTTTTTTTGATTAAATAAAGTCCTAATATACAGCTGTTTCCTTTTAAACGAAACTGGATATTTCTTATATTAAAAGGTGTTAAAAAATCAAAGAGACTGTTAAATGCACTTTGTTTAATCTCGAATGTGTCTTGTGATCCAACGAAAAAAAAAATGCGAGAGTTGCGATTCAAAATACATCAAAGACATGTAGTAAAAAATTTTTTAAACACTTTAGTTTTTAGTTTTTAGCGCAGTTTTAAAAATAATGCGAGCGCGTCAAAAGCTATTTATATTTTTGGTTCCGAAACAATTTCTTGTGGGATATTTTGAATCAATTCTTCATTTAAAAAGCGATTTCATGCACAGCAATCTCTTTGATGAACTGAAAATAGGACCAAAATAAATTCCGAAACAAATCTAATTCAAAAAACCTGATTTCACTAATCTTCTTCATTAAAAAAGTTTCTAAAACGTCATTTGTTGTGACTACAAATCATAGAAGACAATAAAGAAACAATTTCTTACTTCAATTGTTTGACAAATAAAGTACCAAACAAACGGATGAAAATGAATAAAGTTCTAAATGGAAATCAGTTTCTAAGTTACATCATTGATGTTTTTCATAAATATTAATGTTAAAATATAATCAAATGATTGAAATAAAATGACAATAATAACGCTATTTTATTCATGAACATTAAATATATTTTAAAAATCTATATCGCTATTCCATATTCATTCTCCTGTTTTTTTAGTCTGCGAAAGATGGCAAACAAAATATTTTACATATTTATTTTTTTGATTACTTTATTTCTTCTTAATATTTTCGTTAACATTTTTGAGTATTTATGATTGTTTATGAATCGTCTTGCACACTCAAATTAAGTAAATTTATAAGCTTTTTTTTAATAATTTAGAATATTTATTTTTCTGCTAAACATGGATTATTTTTACCTTTTATGTAGGCACCTCATTGCATCTCTTATATATCCTTTTCCCGAAGATGCCTCTTCATCTCATATATTTAAAGAGACGGCATTGAACTAAAATTACACTCAAGATATTTTTTGAACGTAATAAGTTTTTATTTAATACCTTTAATAATTTATTTGTATAAAGATTAAATTTTTTTTCTCCAAAAAACTGTTATGGCTAATATTTTTTATAACTTTTTAAAATAACTTTTAATCACTACATTTTATTTTGTTTATCATATTCAAACATTAAACCATATTTTTACTTATATTTTTTACAATTTTTGTAAAATAAAATATTTATGGTTTTCTGTTCTAAATCCTTTAACGCTTTTTTCCTGAAATACAAATCAAAAACTAATAATCTCATAAAAATATTTATACACGCACGTTTACGTGTGCGTAGTGGCATACGTTTACGTCACGTAGTTTAGGCACTAAAAATTTTTATAAAAGATTTTATATGTTTTAAAGATTTGTATATTCTATATTTCGTTGTAATATCAAGGATTAAATAAAAAAGATAAAAAGGGTAGAAAAGCAAAATCATTGAATTTTATTAATAAACGCTGCTTAATACTATATCAATATTTTAGATACATTATTTATATAAAAATCAATTATTTATATATAAACTAAAAAACAAAATGTTAAAATAAATTTTGAGACGTTATCAGATTTAATATTTGTCACAACTTTAGTCTTATTGGTAAGCATAGCTCATGATATCGAAAGCTGCTGTAACGTGAAATCTGTACCGTGAGGTAACTGAGCTCTAAACTATTTTATGCTTTAAAATTTTACAACTTTAATTGCCCTTTTGAAGTCATTATGCAAGAAAAACTTGCGTTGTATTGAGTACCTTAAGTGCAGTTTTAGTACATTTGAATAAAAAATGGTTAAATATTTACTAAAGATATGGCCTAAGGTGTTTATTTTTTGAAACGTTTTAAGAGAGAAAAATTATCAATACAAGTTTTAACTATTTCAAATGATGATAGTAAAATTTTTTGAGACTATTTTTTTTTAAAAAGTGTTTATTTATATTAAACAAAACTGCCAAAAAAATTATCATTTTCATCATTTTTGAAGGGTCACACTAAAGGCCTAAAATTTTTTGTAAATGTACCTGAATGTTTTTTGCATGTGTATAATTTATTTAAAATCAAGTATTGTCATTGAATTTTCGTAATTGAATTGGCGAGTGCAGAAACCACTTCGGTCACAAACTTTGAACTTTTCAGGAGAAAGAAAAAACGTCATAACTCGCCGAGTTTATTTATTAAGTTTACTTACCTATAATGCGGCGAAACTAAAGGAAAACAATTACCGTGAGGAAGACTTGATTAATCAAGTCTTCTTTAACCGCATTTGCGGTTAATTCTATATAAATACGGAGACTGGTAATGTTTGTACAAAGAGGTTGTACAAAGAGGTCAGCATTTTCAGTTTTTTTTTAGAGTCCGCCTTTCTTTTCGCTCCGCCTATTTTTACTCACCGCCTTTTTTTTTCGTTCCGCCCTTTTTTTTCCTCCCGCTTTTTTTTTCTTCCCGCTTTTTTTTTTCGTCCGATTTTTTTTAATCCCGTTAAACGATATTTTGACTGACTTTTTTTTACCAAATAATAAACTCATTTTTAGATAAGCCTGACAAAATATTGTTTAGTACGGCCTTTGTATATGCAAAAGTGAAACGAAGACATTTTTGTACTTAAGAATAACTTTGTATGTTAAATTTTGAATTTTTTTAACTGATATCACCTGTGGATGTTTTTAAACAAGAATTACGGTAATTAGAAGTTAGGAACAATATTACTCCAAAATTTTTTCACCTTAAAACCCCATGTGAGGGAAATAACATTTTCAACGCTTTTTATTTTTCTGAATAAAATAAAAGTTTATTGATAGAATTTTTGTTCATTAAAACCGTTTTGTCGTTTCGAAGCGGTGACCGAGTAAAACATAAAACCCTCTTAATTAGGAAAGATGTCGTTAAATGGAAAAAATTTAACTTTAAGCAAAAGATTTTTAAAATACCTCTTTTTTTTTCTTAATTAGTTACTTAGGTGCTCTAAGAATTCCTTGTGGTCTTATCGCAAAGCACTGCGGTGTCGGAGATTATAACATTCAGCAAATGTTATATTTCAACCAGGTATAACCTTTAACTTGTTAATTTTATACTAATAATATGATTTAAGGATCTCAAATCATTTATACTTTATATTATTTATTTTATATCATTTATAGTATAAGTAAATGAATACTTATAATTATATCTAAGTATTTATATAATCATATATACATACATAAACACATAAATATAATATTATTATAATATACACTGAGGCATATTCGTTTAGACGCATCAATTTTTTTCTCTTTATCTTAATTTTTTGTCTTGCATCTTAATGTATTGTCATGCATCTTAATGTAGGGTCATTTCGGATAAAGCGAGCCATCGGATAAAGCGAGCCGGTCGCCTAAATATTGCAATTTTACGAAATCAAATTATGCTTTCGATTTATAACAATTTATTTAATATTAGTTATTCATTTTAAAGTCTAATGAATATTTTAAAAACAGTTGCTAAGCAATTATTTTCGCGGTGGTATAATTATAATCATTCGAGTAGTAACAAAACATTTTTTCGCTTTAAGACCTTATATTTTGTTTAGCTTCAATTAAGAAAAGTGAGTATTTCATATTTGACACTATTTATAGTAAATATGATTGTAATATTAGTAATATGAGAAACTATTTCAAAAAATACAGTGTTGATATGTATTTGAGCGATGATAAAGTTTTTTAATCGAATTTTCAATCTGGCTCGGTTTTGCATAACTGTTAGATAAACCGAGCCAAGGGCATTCAGGTAAACCGAGCCATTGGATTCTCAGCCCAATATGTTGTCAAATATTGAAAATTCTTGTTTGCCACTGCGATAGAGTATTGAACAGCCACCTGTACCTAATGCAGCTATGAAATTGCAGTTGATTTCTGTGACCGAATCCGTTGACATAATTAATCTGAATGAAATGCACGTCTATGTGCTGATTGTGTTCAAACAACAACTAAGTAAATTAACTCTAGTTAAGACTTGATATTTTGCATTTTGTACTGCATAATTTATCTGCAGCTTTAGCAGTATTATTTTTATTAGACTAGTCGCTGACATTTTTATATTGCTTTTGTTCTTTAAATTTTTTGCATTGTATGCATTTGAGGTTAATGTTTGCAAACTTTTAATACCAGTTTACTATATCGTAGGTAATAAAGTTAATATTAATATAGTAAATATTATTTGTAATAATACTTCCAATTTTGTAAATTTTTGTCTGAAATAAAAGCTAAATGGCTCACTTTAGAATAATCATATAAGCTATTGGCTCGCTTTACCAATAATGGTGGGTCACTTTATAAATTTGTTAATATAAAGCGAACCTTTCCTATGTATCATATATAGTTTACTTGGCTCACTTTATATTAGTGTGGCTCACTTTACATTATATCATGGTTTAGGTATCTGTCATAGAGTTTTCTAGTACAAGAAGTATTAAGATATCTCACATAGTTATTAATACACACTGATTTTAGTTTTATTGGCTCGCTTTATCCGAAATGATCCTATTGTCAACTGATATGCATGCAAGTTATTATCAAAATAATTGTGTTGTGGGCTAATAAAAATCAAAAAAAAAATTTTTCTATGTGTTTTTATTAACATGAGAGTATATTTGATATACAAAAGCACATTTTTTAATTGGAATATATCTATAGACGCAATCAGGTTAATAACGGTAGTTATTGATTTTTAATCAATAATTACCGTTATTAAACAAAATTTTAACGGTAATTATTTGTGAAAATAAATTGATAAACTTTAGTGTAATTTGATCTTTTGCTCTGCCAGTATCACTTTTATTGCATTTTACGAAATGCCTAAAGGAAAGCATTTGACAGATGCTGAAAAAATACAAATTAGTTTATATCGTGGCTCAGAAATCTCACCAGCACTTTCTATACGAGAAATAGCAAGAAAAATTGGAAGATCTGACCATGCTGTACGAAACTACATTGCAAAAGGTGACAATTACGGTGTTAAAAAAGCAACAAACGGCAACAAAGTATTAACAAATCGGCAAATTAGTCGAATTCGCTTCGAAGCAACCAAAAACAAATTGAATGCAATACAAATAAAGGACAAATTATTATTGCCTGTCACAAATAAACATGTTGCACATATTCTACGTACAACACCAAACGTAAAGTGGAAGAAACCACACCAAAAACCAATGTTAAAAAAACACCATAACATTGCTAGATTACAGTTTGCTAAAAACCATATGCATTGGACTCATGAGTGGCAAAACGTAATATTTTCAGATGAAAAAAAGTTCAATTTAGATGGTCCGGACTCTTACAGTTGTTATTGGCATGATCTAAGAGGAATAAATGACCCACAAACAAAACGAAATTATGGAGGAGGAAGTTTAATGGTTTGGGGTGGATTTTCTTATTGAGGAAAATTGACTCTGTGTTGTGGTTTACCTAAAAGGAACTCGATAAAGTATACAGAAATATTGAAGGATGTTCTCATAACTTATATGGATGAAAACATGAACGATAATGCCATATTTCAGCAAGATAATGCTGCAATTCACACATCTAGGCATTCTATGAAATGGTTTAAAGACCACAACATCCCGGTTCTCGAATGTCTAGGTTGTAGCCCGGACTTAAATCCAATCGAGAACGTGTGGGGAATGCTATCAAGGAAAGTTTATGATGCTAAAGCAGCCGGACACCAATTTAAAACTGTTACTGAGTTAAAGTGTAAAATCCTTGAAGCATGGTCCGAGTTAGATCAAACTACACTTCAACGACTAGTGGAGTCAATGAAAGGCATAATTTTTGAGGTGATCCAGTGTAATGGAGGTCATACGCATTACTAATTTCCATCTTTTAATGTCAAAAATATGACTGCGTCTATAAATATATTCCAATTAAAAAATGTACTTTTGTATATCAAACATACTCTCATGTTAATAAAGACACATAGAAAAAATTTTTTTGTGATTTTTATTAGCCCACAACACAACAATTATTTTGATAATAACTTGCATGCATATCAGTTGACAATTCATAGAAAAAAATTAAGACAAAGAGAAAAAAATTGATGCGTCTAAACGAATATGCCTCAGTGTATATAGATATATATTTATATCATAGTTATATAGATACATAAATATAATGTTAAATATAATACATGCCCCAACCAAAACCTCAGTTGATGTTGCGGCACTTCCTTGTAGCAGCAGGCTATAAGATAGTCGATATAGCAGCACTCCCTTGTAGTTAAAACAAATTCCTTACATATTTAACAGTAAGTAAATTAATAGATAATTATTTTGTGGTAATTAAGTGAATCACATCTAAATACCTTGTTTTAAATTTGGCAGCTGCGGTTCAAAAACATGATGAAGAAGCATGTAATACAGATGTCGAGAGATCCATAAATCGATAACTAATGCAAGCTCCTGACATAAGTGGCGGTTGTGTAAAACGTGCCTTTAAAGTGTAAGCTAAAAATACTTGATGGTTTTTTTAGTTGTTCTAACTGTTCTTTGATATTTTTCTTGAAATATAATGTTTTTATTACAATGTTTTTATTGTATTAGTAAGCATTACAGAGTTTATAGTTTTTACTCATTTTTACAGTTTATGTTATATTTTATTCCTTTGTTTACTTCAATTATTTTTATTTATTTTGGTCACAATTTTATACTTATTTTACGAGTTTGACCTGACATTCATTTTGCTTGACTGGGTTTAAATCATATGCCAATAAATGTAGAATCATAATTGTTCTCATCATCATTATTATCATTTGTTCAGTTTTTTAAAATATTTTTACATACATAAAAAACGATAGGATTGTGTTAATTGTTAGAATTAAATTGAATAATGATGTTAGCTTAACAATGTAATCAAGATCAATGAAAACTAATAATGCAAAAAGGTAAAATGAAGATATCACAATATTGTGATTAATGAGTTTTTTAATCTATAGGTAAGTTATAATATATAAATACATTGCTACTTTTTAATGTAAGTTTAGTGCTTTAATATCTATTTATTATTAGAAATTGTTTAAATGGCTTTTAAATCACCTGGCACATCATCAGAAGAAGAAGATTGCAGTAAAATTGGAGTTCGAGTAGTATCAAGCGTTAGCACGTGAAGACATCAAATAGTAATGATGATCTTCCTTTATGCTTTTGCTTTATTACTTTGCAAGTTATACGTGTTTAATGTGTTGAAATCTTTTATTGAAATACAGAATATTTATAGTTAAATTTGTGTAGATCACATTGTGTTTATAGTTTTAAGATAATTGGAATATGTTTTTATAATTTCTATATGCAGTATTTCATTGAGAGTATTTTTTCGAAAAACAACACGATTATCTAATGTTATCATGGAGTCAATGAGTTCTGATTTATTGGATAAACGACATAAAATATTCTTTTTATATTGCATCTCAAGAAATTTCATTGATATAGAAATTAACATATAAAATAAAAGAAAACAACAACAAAAAATTCATCCAATGTATATATATATATGCACTTAATGAGTTTTTTGTTGTTGTTTTCTTTTATTTTTTATACTTCTTTTTCTTTTTCTTTTTTGTATTCCTTATAACATGTAAAAATATGTATTACTTAATTAATGTAGAAGAGCTAAATCTCTTTCTTATTTAATCTTATTACAAACTTTTATTTTACAACTACTTTACTTTTAGCTATTTTTTACTTATTTTATGATTTCTTCACTTTTTATTATTTTTTGGTGACTTGGTTGTAATTGCTAAATCTATCAGCTTGACAGGCAGAAAAATATAGATATCGAAAAGTACCGAACGTTAGTTCATACAAGCATCAAATTGAAACAATGGTAGAAGTTTAACCGTTCGCTAACCTTAAACTTTTATATGTATTATATTGCAAACTTTTATATGTTTTATATTGTATTATATTGCAAAGCAGTTTTATTGAAATAAAAATATTTGGTAATATAAAACGTATTGCTAAAATGACTGTGTATTTATAGTTTAAAATATCCCACATTCCATTTTATATCACCCATGCGACTTTTTTAGGTAAGCAAACATCACCACGCTTCACCTTTTTCTTCCTGACTTGTTTTACTTTAAAATCTTTAAGCTATAATCTTGCATTTGTCTCCCAAAGGTCTCTGAGTTAAAATCTCGCGTTTATTAATCGCGTTAATATAAATGTTAAAAACGCACAAAATGAACCAAAAGTAGCATAAAAAAAGGCAATTGCAAAGCATCGGCTAAACCCCGTTCGAAAAACGGCTGCCATGCATGGACCATGCCTTAAACAATGTGCAAGACTTGGATTGGACCATACTTGTCAGCGGATGGTGGGCCAGTAATGACGCCGATGGTGAGCCATGCATAGGCCAAGCATGACGAGTTTGCTCGGCAGGAGGTTCACGCCTTCTTCCTGATCAATTACGCATATATGGTCAGAGCCTGTTTTAAATAATGGAACTTTAGTTCCGATGCTAGAACTCTTATCACTAGAGCACGGCTGCTTTTACTAAAAGTAAATAAGATTTATTTAATCCATAAATAGATTATTTTCCCGTTTAAGATAAGATTGACTTCAGTTTTTATTTTAAACACATATATTCTGCTTTTAACAATAAATACAACCAATACAGGTTTTTACATTTATCGTGGTGTTTTTTTGCACGAATCTGATGGTTTTTCGGATTTAGCCTGGCGGTTTTTTGCATTTAATCTGGGGTTTTTTTGTATTTAATCTGGTGTTTTAAAATTTATATCAATTTTATAATGTATGATATGAATCGCTTTACTTATTTGTAATTAAAAAAATCTCATATTCTACTTAAAATTAAAATTAGATGGGTAAAAAGTAGTATAATCCATTAGCATTAAGTTATATATATGTATATATATATATATATATATATATATATATATATATATATATATATATATATATATATATATATATATATATATATATATATATATGTATATATATATATATATATATATATATATATATATATATATATATATATATATATATATATATATATCACATACAAGTTCGAAAAAACAAATTTTTAACAATTACAACTTTTATTTTCTATTAATGTCACCTTCATTAATACATTGTGTAAAAAAAGATTCGCAATGTCTCACGTAATTTGAAAGATTACGTTCATTAATATGCTCATAACCGTTCCTCATTTGTTCTGATAAATCGTTATTTCCAATGGCAGCTATTTGTCCTTATATCGTATTCCTAATTTTCGAGAACGCTTTTTCACAAGGATTAAGAAAAAGTTAGTATCGGGGTAAAAAACGAACATCACAGAAATAAATATCATAAAAATCAGATTATCGTTGTCCATAACCAAGGTAAACTTTCTTCCTCCCAAAAATACTTTTAAGTTTAGTTAAGAATCATTTAAAGATATCTAGTGTCACCCCTACTCCAATTATTGCTTTACTGTGGACTATATTTAAACAATTTGAAGCTAATGTTATGATTATGTTACGGCCACTTGATGACAATACACATTGGTTTGGGGTTGTTACTCTGAGGCTATCCATGGTTTCTTATTATATGAAGATTTAATGGACTTTCATCAATGTAAATGATATTTCTGTAACATTGTTGCAATGTCAAGTTTAAATGCCATGAAATATATATTTTTCTTTCTTCTTTTATCTTTGCAGTATAGTGTCTTTCACTAATGGGACTTAAAATTTTGAATATATAATTCAATTTTTTTAAACAAGATTAATGATTAAACTTGTTACTTCATCGTTATTTCTGTGTTTTGTTTTTTATGCGTTATTCATTTTAAAGTTTTAAAAAATTAAAAAGAAAACAGGCTTAAATTGTATATAAGGAAGTTAAATTAGGTGAAGCAATAAAACCACTACCATATAAGGAAGTTAAATTAGGTAAAGCAATAAAACCACTACCATAAAAGGAAGTTAAATTAGGTGAAGCAATAGAAGCAAAACTATTTGTTATGATAAAGATAAACTTCTAGATTAAATGCAAAAAAATTAAATAAAAACTACCGCCAAATTAAATGCAAAAACCACCAGATTAAATGCAAAAACCGGTATAAATATACAAAAAAAGTTACGGCCAAAGCAAGAAATCTTATAGCCTAGCGCCGTTTTTGTATGCGAACTTACAGTCATAAATATAAAATTTATAAAAAAACAGTCAATGGTAATTATTAAAATTTCAAATATTTTGCAATGATTCTCATCAAATAAAGATGTTAAATTAAAAGTATTTAAGTTTTAAAGTTAATTTTAAGTTTATGAAATTGTAATTTGTTATAAAATTTTTGTTTTGTTTAATTCGCATTTTTTTTTCTATTTGTATTTTTCAAAATAGGGATGCGAAGTCCTATCAATTTTTATGGTCTCCGGAACTCCGGAGTCCATGGTCAAAAAGACCATAAAGTCCGGGCCATTAGTTTAAAGGACTTGTTAACTTCAAGTTTACATGAGGTACTGGTGTAGTGATACACCCCTCACCTTGTAAGAGAGAAGTTGTGAGTTCGATTGCCGCCCTCAACTTTTTCGCGCTTCGGCGATTACCATTTTAACAACCTTTCCAAAATTACATAATTAGTTAAATAACCCAAATAAATTAACTTATAAATTAAAAGCGTGTTTAAACCAAAACGTTGTAATGCGTTTTTATTTAATATAAAAGATAAATTATAACGAGTCAAAAAATGTTACAAATTTATTCTATTAACGTGGCCAGACACATTTAAAAGACGTCACTTGGATTTCTTGTAAAACAATACTTCCTAACTGTGTTTAAAAATATTTAATAGCTTAGAAAATGACTTGTTATGGCTGAAAAATCTAACTTTCATCATAATCATAGTATATAACTATACCAGAAACTGGAACTTATTTATAAAGAGTTCGATGATCATGTACATTTAGCACCAAGCATTAATGATGAACACTTTTCATGAAACAGAAGTACCAAAAACATTCCCTTCAACTTATAATAGAATTTTTTTGGTAATATATTGGAATACACGCTTAAACGTTATAACATCAAAGATAAAGGAGGCACCACTTAGATAAACAAAGACAAGATTTGCTATTTAAAAACCTAAAAGAAAAGTACAGCCGTTGGCAAACATTTTTAAAAAAATATGGAGTTTCAAAAAATATTTTGTAGAATTCGAGGCAAAATATTTTAGGATTTCCATCAAATGAGTTTGTTACATTTTTTTAAAATGAATTAGTTACTTTTTTGACTTTTTTAAAGACTTTTTTTTACTAGGGATTTTATTACAAGTTTCTTGCAAAACAAATACATAAATATACTTTCTTCACTTTGGTTTGGATAAATTAAATTAGGCAACCTTAGACATTTGAACCAAAATTGAGATTTTCAACAACTTAGCACAGAAGCTCAATAGAAGCTATAACAGCATTGAAGTTATCCAAATTATCTGTGCCAGAGAAAGTCATTTAAAAAATAATTTATAAACTCTCAGTCCGGTCACCCCAAAAAGTTCATATTGTTTTACAAAATCTATAGATAACGGCCCGCGTTTCCAGACTAGTTATACACTATGGCTAAGCTTTCGTACTTTTTTATATCAGTAAAACCATATCTGCTAATTTAAACAATTTTATTAGGAAAGTGTGTAATAAAAATACTTCTATTTTTAATGGCATCAACGCAGGATTTAGTGCGTAAATATTTGTGTTTAAGCATAATTTGTCATTTAGCAATCAATGTACACCAAGGGTTTTGTTTACCTCATATGCTGGGATTCGCTTCTTTTATTCTTTAAATGTAATCTATACTATAGACGATATATGCCATAAACACACTGCACATTTTTGAACAATTTTTTTACCAAAGGACTTACTGTACGCAGCGTAATTCAGTGCGCTTATGGTTTTACTGGTTTAAAGTTACTTAGCTTTTAAAGTTTAAAGTTAGTTAGTTTGTTGGGTAAACAAGTTTAAATGACTAAACTTATAGAAGTTATAAAGGGTTGTTAGGAAACATTAATACGCTGATATAAAGTTAAAAAAATGCCGGAGTCTTGGAGTACCAACAGTTTTTATAACGGGTGGGAATCTGGACTCAGGGTAAAAACAGGAACTCCTGGACTCTGAACTGCAACTTTGCATCCCTGGTTCAAAACAATACAAATAGATATATGATCTAAATTGGATGGTAATTGGTATCATTTAGCTTTAGTTTTAATTTGAGGGATATAACATTTTATAATTATAATATTTGAAAATTGTTACAAAATTTAAAAATGCACGATTTTAACTGAGTAAGAAAACAGGTTTAAAAAAAATATTGGAACATTGAAGTTGCTTTCTAAAAACTGAGTCAGACATTTAAGTTTGGTTTCATTAAAATAAAAATAAAAATATTTAAAAGACCATCCATATCTAGTCTTAACTTGAACTGTACAACAAGATGATTGCCAATGTCACTGAGTAATCCGCTCATGTATTTATGCCAAAAGCAAAAATTTTACTTACCGAAAAACGAGCAATTCAGCATAAATAAATAAAAAACATATTTAAATTTTTTTTGAAAGTTAAAATTGATGATCTTTAACCAAACCTAATTTTTAATTTTTTAATTAATTTAAAACACTTTATCATGAATAAAAATTCTAATCAAAAGTTTTGACTTTTGTGGAATAACTCTTGATGAAATTAAACAAAGACATTTTGAATAAAAATTTATTTCAGTCAGTCGTCATACAATAGTAATATGCATTAAAAGTCTTAATTATACTTTAAAATATGTTCACAATATTCAAGAAAGAAGAAACTCCAAAAATGTTACTGATAGAGCTATTTATGCAAAAAGATTCATGAACACTTTGTCTTCTTTGAGTGTAAACATATTATTTTTTTATTGATGAAATAGTCTTTACTTTTTTACTGGGAATTAGAAGACTTCTTTGGATAAAGGGCCACACAAGCAGTGGCCATTATACGGTCAAAAAGTATTTACGTCTGTTGTGCAATAAACTAAAATGGAATTTTGAAGTATGAATCACAAACGAGAGCATTTAATACAGGAAGTTATTTAAGCTCTATTCGTCTAGTATTCGTCTTCTATTCTTATTAGCAAAACTAGCTGTTAGTTAAATTTATTGATAAATAAAACTTTGTTTTGTAATTTTTTAATAAGCAAATTTTTGCTATTAAATTATTTTTGTTTGAAATTTAAAACTTATATTATCCTAATTAATTTAGAAGGAATCTAAACGTTTTATTTTATATTAATTAAATTGTTCTTAGCGCTGTCGAAATTGAATGCAAAACCGTCAAAATCAAATGCAACGGTGTTGAAATTGAATGTAACATTGTCAAAATGTACTGATACAATATCGAAATTGAACGATACTATGTCTTCTAGTCCTTACGGTCTTATCACAGAGCACCGTGGAAGAGCATTTAAAAGGAAGTTTACGCCTCCTTCCTTAACGATTTTGTAAAACTTGCCCATAGGTGGCGTTGAACCACGAATCTCTAGTTTCAGACGCAAGCGCGCTAACCACTGAGCTATGGATCCTAAAACTTCAAAAGAAGATGACGTCATCATCTAGTAAAGCATTTTAATATCAGTTTAAACGTAATTTTAAAAAAATCAAAATTTTTTGCTTTACAAAGTAAATATTTATCTATTTATTAAATAAAAAATATATCATAAATTGTATATTTTTATGTTTCGAATGAATAGAAGTAATCTTAATTCTAAATAAATTATTTTTCAAATAATTTTTATGTTATTGATCTTAAATCAGATAAAATTTATATATGTAAATGGTTGCAAAATATAGGTGCCATGGGCGCCCCAGAATTTAATATTTATTAA
>NC_088925.1:22567500-22715000 GCF_038396675.1 Hydra vulgaris
ATGCCAGTCTTTGCAACTGCTTCGCACTTATGTAGATTCGCAGTTATGAAATTCGCACTTATTCAGCCTCCTCATTTTCTTTTGAAATTTTTTAACTTCAGGTTGACGGGCCCCAAAAACCACATGATTTTTTCTTTGGTCATATCTTTAGTTCAAAACAAATAATTTAACGATTTTTTACTTTTTTATATGGTTATATTATGGTAAAAGTTTTTCACAGGGGGTTTAGAAATATTTTGGTATTTTTATTTTACTTTTTTTTTCAGTAAAGCTTCTCTATATTTTAGTTTGGGACCTAAAAAACAACATGACTTAAATTGTTTATAACTTTTTTCAAATTAGTTATAACTTTCCCAAGTATAAGCTTGCTACATTAAATTTCACTTTATATAGTAATTTGATTGTAAACTTATATTATAGCAAAGTACTTAAGGCGCTATAAAAACCCATGGCCGTATTAAGGCGGGGGCGGATGGGGCTGCAGCCCCAAGCACTTATAAAAAAAAAATAGGCCCTAAGGCCCGTGACTTTTTTTTTTTTTTTTTTAGGGAACCAGATAAATATACCTATGTTTCTCAGTTTTTTTAAATCAATTTATTGGGAGCTGCGGAGGCATTGTGAATAAATAAATGAATAGAGACATACTATATCTCTATCTTCGTATATTTGGCGGAATTTTGGTATTCGCAAATATTTTTTAAATTATCTTTCCGCATAAAGATGTTTTGAGAACATTCAAGTTATTTATGTTTCCATCTATGTCCGCACAACTATCAGTTTTTAAAAAACACGCTAAAAAAATTAACTTCGTGACATTAAATAGGTTTTAATTTTTTAATTAAATAGGTTTTATAAGAGAATGCTTTTAAAACGTTCGTTGATGTAAAAACCTTTTAAAGGAAAAACAATTATATTAGTGAATGATTTTAAAGCACTCTCTTATAAAACCTATTTGATTAGAAAATTTATAGGTCACGAAGTTAATTTTTTAGCGTGTATTTAAAAAACTAATAGTTGTGCGGACATAGATGAAAACATAAATAAACTTGAATGTTCTCAAACATTAAAACATCAAAATTTTTTTTATTTTATTTTATTTTATGATCACTTCCATTACCGCAGAAAATTACAGCATTGCTCATTCGTTTACAAAATTAAAATAAAAAAAGAAAAGGAGCGGCCTGAGCGGTTGGGACAAAATGCAAAAAAAGAAGAAGAATGAGATTCAATTAAATGAATTATTGAACAAAAATAAAAAAATGACTGAGTTTTGTAATACTGCAAGTAGTGTCTCGGTATCAGCTACAGCGAGAGCGAATTCAAATTCACTAACTATGTCAATAATGTCAGCACCAGTTCCAGGTAGTGCTAATAGTGTCCCTGCAGACTCAGCTACAGCGAGTTCAAACTCATTTATGTCAGCACCAGTTCCAGGTAGTTCAGCGAGTTCAAACTCACTAACTATGTCAGCACCAGTTCCAGGTAATTCTAATAGTGTCTCAGCAGACTCAGCTACAGCAAGTTCAAGCGTCTCAACTATCTCAGCAGTGTTACCCATGACTCTGACGACCCACACTGTCAACACCGATGTGGCTGAGTGGATTATAACCGACGACCTGCGTGAGTATTTCAGCAAAAGTGCAGATGGGTTTTTATCATGCCAACATATGGATAGCGATTTTAAATTATCTACTAAAGTACTGCCTGGTGAGACTTTTAAGTTTAAACGACAGTGTACAAAGTCCCTTTTTTTCCGGGAAAAAGTGAATGGTGAGAAAATTAAGAGAGACTGGATTTGCTATTCCCCATCAACTAGTAAGGTTTTCTGCGCCCATTGTAAATTATTTAATTCAAAATGTGGAATTGGAGCATCTGCTTTGATGTCATCAGGATATGATGATTGGAAACACGCTGCAAGAGACTTAGCTCGCCATGAAACAAGTGAAACCCACATTCAATCAATTGAAACCCTTTTAACACGTAGGAAAGCTGGAGAGCACATTAGTAAGAGGCTCACAGAGCAATTTGAATCAGAGAAAAAGTACTGGAATGACATACTGTTGCGTATTCTTACCGTAATCAAAATGTTAGCATCGCGTGGGTTGTCATTCCGTGGCAGTAACGAAATTGTGGGTTCTGTCCACAATGGCAATTATTTAGGTTGCTTAGAGCTAGTGGCTGAGTTTGACCCATTGCTTGCAGAACATATTCAGAAAAGAGCGAACAAAGGCCGAGGTCATGTGTCATATCTGTCATCAACTATATGTGATGAATTTATTCATGTGTTAAGTCGGAAAGGAAAGGAAAGGATCTGGGTACCGATTCGTACAAAGGTGAATCAAGGCGAAAGCGCAAGAGGACCCAGAGATGGGATTATGGTGACTCAGAAGATCTAGAGTTATCCCCTTCTGATAAGTTTAAAGTTCAGTGTTTTTTGCCTATAGTTGATCAATTGTTAGTTGCTCTTAAACAGAGGGTTAATGCATATGATACAGTCAGCAAAAGGTTTGGTTTTCTTAAAAATCTACAATCTTTGTCCGATGATGGTATGAGAGATCATGTTTCATTTGTATGTGAAACATATTTTGAAGATGTTGAACCTAACTGTCATGGTGAATTTATTCACTTCACTTCTCTGTTTGCCAAATTGTCACCGCCCAATGAAACTGATTGTGTTGAACTGCAAATGTACACCTTTCTAGTTAAGAATAGTTTGACCGATACCTTTGTGAATGTCTACACTGTGTTGAGAATTTATTTGTCTCTTATGGTCACAAACTGTACTGGAGAAAGATCTTTTTCAGTCCTTAAAAGAGTTAAGAATGAACTTAGATCAATAATGGGACAACCTCGCTTAAATGATTTAGCTTTATTATGCATTGAAAGTGACATAGTTAGATCAAGAGATTTCACAGTAGTGATCAAGAAATTTGCTTCAAAAAAGGCCAGAAAAGTCAATATATAAAAAACTATTTTAAAGTTAATTGATTAACTAAATACTACATAAATTATGCTACAATTTATATTTATTGTTTTTTTTTTACTTTCAAAAGAAAAATATATGAAGATTCTAGCTTCAGCTAAATATTTGACACCATCAACAATACTAAAAATGATATATGTTTGCTTATATTGCTAAATGCTATCCTATTCCAATATAACTTAAATATTGTTATTGGTGCTTTTGTAATGTTAGACTGTACTAAGGGCATACATGTACTTCACTTCTCTGTTTGACCTTTGCCAAATTGTCACCGCCCAATGATCTATATCCTGGAAAACACATGAAAAAATATTTACATGATAAAACAACAATACAATACCTTAAGAATTTGTCAGTGCACAGTAATAAACATTGAGTTAAAGAATGAATTTTTGTGTATTTGAAATATTGTTTATTTTTATTTTTTTAATTTTTTCATTTAAATACCAATATTATTGGTATTTTCTTCCTTTATTGGAGGTGAACACATTATCAATTTGATACACGTACTCCACTGTCTCAATAGTAAATATACCTACAGCTCAGCAGTTGCTTTCTTAAGTCATGATTCAAGACCTTTTGTCAGTTTACATATATATGGGTGTCTGGGCCAAAGGGGTGTAGCTGTACGTAACCAGTTGGTAAAAAATTATTAAAAAAATGCTCTAAAACATACCTAGATTGTGTCCTTTTATTAGCAAGACTGAAAAAAAAAATTCTGGGGGACAGCCCCCCTGACCCTCCTACTTGGGGGGTCTGGGGCCCCCTAAACCCCCCCGGCTGGGGGCCTCCGGCCCACTGACCTCCGGGTTTAGCCTCGCTAACGCTCGACATTTTTACCTTACCGCCACATTAGGTCCTCCTATACTTACAGCCCCAGGCCTAAAAATGTCCCAATCCGGCCCTGTAAAAACCACATAGTTGGGATCCCAAAAACCACATGAGTTATTTTGATTTTTCAAAAAATCTAAGTAGCGTTACAAAAAATTAAGAGTTAGAGTAGATTTGTAGTAGTTATAACAAGCTTTTTGATGATAAAGAATTTATAAAGAGATTTTATTTTACAATCTTGCATAGAGGATAGGTTTAGTTCAGTTTGGTGAGTTTTCTATAATACTTTATTTTTAGGCAAATAAATAAGTTTTTTTTTTTTTTTTTTTTCTATATATTTTGCTGTTCATACAATAATATAAAAAAATTATTCCATAAAAAAAAAATATATAAATATATATTTATATAATCAGGGGCTCGAAGAAGATATGGATGACCAGAGTCACCACAATCTTTTCAGAGCCCTTATGTGAGCTTTAACAAGTGCAAAGAAAAGTTATTATAATAAAATAAGAAAAAAATACTATTATAATAAAATAAATTAAAAAAACTCTGTTAAAATCTTTAAAAAAATAACAAAACTCCGTAAAAAAAAATAAAGAAAAATAGACAATAAGAGGAATAAATTCTAATATATATAAAAAAAATCAGGTTAAAAAACAATATTGTATATTAAAAAAACGATAGTGTATATGTTAAGTTTCAATACTTTCATTTGATTTCAAAGAATCTTTTTTTATATAAAACTTAAATGAATTTACTGTTTTCACCATATTGATGTGGCTATTTTTAAAACTGTTCCATATCTTAGGACCTCGATATGTTATAATATATTCTTTGTATTTAGTTAGTTTACGATGTAGTGTGTATGTGAGCCTCTCGTTTGATCTCAGAGAATAGTTATTATTTTAATTTATCTTAAATTTTGTTTTAAAGTTTTTCGGTGTGAGATTTTTTAAATGATAATACATAAAGATCATGTGTTTAAATGTATTTATCTCGTATACATCAATTTCATTTCCCTCATAAATGGCTTTGCCTGCTCAAATTTGTTTTTTCCATTTATAATTTTACAAGCATGTTTTTGTAC
Organism: Hydra vulgaris; assembly: GCF_038396675.1. Classification (NCBI taxonomy): domain Eukaryota; kingdom Metazoa; phylum Cnidaria; class Hydrozoa; order Anthoathecata; family Hydridae; genus Hydra; species Hydra vulgaris. The sequence goes on from NC_088925.1 coordinate 22,572,405, forward strand.
ACTTAATATCCTTTTAAGTTTAGAGGGTTGTGTGCTTGCCCACGCAATTTTACCATAATTAATAAAGCTATGAATTCAGCTAAAGTATATTAACTTAAGACTTTGAGTATTAATTAAAGGACTAACTCTATACACTATACGAGTATTTTTTTTAATTTTTGATTCAATGTATTTTATATGGGAAAGCCAAGATAAGTTTTCATCTGCATAGACTCCGAGGAACTTTAAACACTATTGTTTTTTAATATATTTACTATTTATAGAAAGAAATGGTAATTTAAGTGACAGGTTTTCTTTCTGCGTTTTTTTACAAAATAATGTATATTGAGTTTTGTCTACGTTTTTTGAGAGATTATTAGTTCTGAAACATTTATTTACTTTTAGCAGCTCAATATTTATTTCACCATAGAGCTGATTAATATCACTATTGGACATAAACAAATTAGTGTCATCAGCATACATAATTGAGTTTAAATTTGCAGATACATTACAGAAGTTGTTTATGTATATTAAAAAAAAGGGAGGGCCGAGAATTGAACCTTGTGGTACTCCACACAGATTATTTAATGTACCAGAATCCGGATTTATCACATATTGTTTTCGGTCAGTAAGGTAGCCTTTAATCCAAGAAAATGTTTTTTTTGTTACACAATAATGTTTTATTTTTTCTAAGAGTATAGAGTGGTCTACTGTGTCAAATGCTTTTGAAAGATCTATAAAAATTCCTAGTGTAAACTTATTTTTTTTTTAAATCGTTAGTTATTTGGTCAACTAATTTAATAATGGCATGCTCCGTTGAAATATTCCTTTGAAACCCAAACTGCTTAGAGCAAAAGAGATTGTTTTTTGTTAAATGGACATAAATTCTTTTATACATAACGCGTTCGAATATTTTGGAAATAACAGATAAAAAGGATATAGGTCTATAATTTGAGATGTCAGAACTACCATTGCCATTATAGATTGGGTACACTTAAGCTACTTTTAATATATCAGGGAATACCCCTTTATTTATTGAAATTTTTCATTATATGAAACAGAGGTTTGATGATATGTTTTGTATTTAAAATTACTATATTGCTGGATATTCCATCAAAACCCAGCGATTTTTTTATTTTTAAAGATGAGAAAGCCTCCTCAATTTCTTTTAATGTTAGTTCACTGTCACATATTAAATTATTATTGGCAGAATTTAAATAGGTTTTGAATGAATCAATACAATACAATAATACAATACAATAATTTATTTCTGAAATAAGATTTTACACTCAAGGAAGTTTACAAATAGTAAATTTACTAATATAAAGTAAACACCTGCTAATGTTAATAATATCTAATTCAAATAAATATAATGCTAATTTTCATAATATATAATAAAAATAATAAACTTTATAACATAAAAATAACGATGTTAATAATAACTTTATAACATAAAAATAACGGTGTTAATAATACCACTAATAATAATAACAATAATAATATAATAATAATGATAATAACAATAATAACAAAAATAATAATAATAATAATGATAACAATATTAATATTAGTAGTAATAGTTAAAAGTAGTTAATAATAGTAATGTAAATATTTATAGAAATAACAATAAGCAATAGTAATGACAACAAAATATATAATAAAAATTAAAAAAAAAAAAAAAAAAAAATACTAAAGACAACAAAAATTGATAATAGAAATTATAAACACTAACTATATTTCTTTAATAAAAAGTAGAATAATCTAGTTTTAAAGGTTGAGAATGAATTGAGAGCTTTTAGTTCATAAGGAAGGTTGTTCCAAGTTTTAATGCTTTGATACTTTATAGATTTATGTCCGTATTTATGAGAGCAATGTTTAGAGACAGACAGGTTTAAATTACTATTGGAACGAAGGTGATAACGAGAGTTGGCACTTTTGGAAAAGAAATTGATGAAAGTTAAAGGTAGGTTATTGTGTTGGTGGTTCCAGACAAATTGGCAGTTTGAAAATTGAATATAGTCACATAGTTTTAATACTTTAGAAGTTAGATAGAGCACATTAGAATTAAATTTAATATTCTGAAAATAAATAATTTTTAAAGCCTTGTTTTGGAGGTGGGATAACCTAATAAGAGCTTGTTGATGGGACTGCCCCCAAATTTGGCATGCATATATAAGATGTGAGCCGAAAATAGCATGGTATATGTTCAAAAGTGTTTCAAGATTAACATAATGGCGAACTTTGGCCAACATATCATTAGATCTACTTAGTTTCATTGCTAAGTCTTCACAGATAAAAAGGGATAAAAAGGAAAGATTTGAATTAATTTTTATACCAAGATATTTAATTGAGTTAACAGGTTCAATTTTTTTGCCACTTAATCTAAAGTTCATATGTTTATAGATTTTTGTTTTATTTGATTTAAAGATAATAAGTTCAGTTTTGTTAGAGTTTAGGAAAAGTTTGTTGGAGCGAAGCCACTGAACTAGATTGGCAAGATCATGGTTAATGTGTTTGTTAATTTTTTTTAAGGATTTATTAATTAGCATTAGGTTAGTGTCATCAGCAAAGTGGTAAACAGTAGCAAACTTAATGGACGTATGAAGATCATTAATATAAAGAAGGAAAAGCAGTGGTCCCAATACTGAACCCTGTGGAACACCATTAGTACATTTTACAAGGTAGATTTTGAGTCATTAATAGCAACAAATTGTGTTCTATTGTTTAAGTACGAAATAAACCATTTAAGGGGTACGCCTCTGATCCCATAATATTCTAATTTTTTTAACAAAATTGAATGATCTACTGTATCGAACGCTTTCTGTAAATCGACAAATACACCGCATGCAAAATATTTTTCATCGATTGCTTTTCTAATCAGTTCAGTCATTTCAATGAGAGCATGAGTTTTGGAGTGATTGGCACGAAATCCATACTGATGGGTGTAAAAACATTTAAATTTTTCAAGAAAAGCATAAAGCCTAATATGCATTGCCTTCTCAAATAGTTTACCTATATTAGAAAGCAAGGAGATGGGTCGATAATTTGTGAAATCTAGTAAAGAGCCTTTTTTAAATATTGGAATAACTTTGGCAACTTTAAAAATATCTGGGAAAATACCACTTTTAAATGAGTTATTTATAACAGTACAGAGAGGCTTTGAAATAATGTGTGGGGCTAGTTTAAGGAGGAATGTAGGTACGCTATTAGGACCAAGACTTTTTTCAGTTTTGAGCTTGTTTGTAATGAGACCAGATATTTCATTTTCAGTAACAGGATTAATAAAAAACGATTTAGCATTTGGAATGTTAAGAAAGTCACTAAATACGCGTTTTGGGGGTATGGCTTTGCTAAGCAGTTTGTTATGTATAGTGCTAAAAAAATTGTTAAATATATTAGATACGGCAGTGTGATCAGTGATAAGATTTTTGTTCAATTTAAGTTTAAAAGATGTATTGTGTGTAGAAGGTCTAATATTAATGATTTCTTTTATTCCCTTCCAGGTGTTTTTAACACTATTCAGATTATTATTAAAATACGTAATATAGTATGTTTTTTTGCTAAATTTTAATAAATTGGAAATTTTGTTTCTATAAAATTTAAATTTTGTAAATAATTCATTTTTCTTATAAATATTTTTTGATTTTATAAACTTTTTATAAAGTTTGTTTTTAACTGAGATAGATTTAAGTATTCCATACGTTATCCAAGGTTTTGATTTTAGTTTAATTTGTTGGTTGGTTAGTATTTTGTAAGGAGCATGTCGGTCTAAGATTTCATCAAATGTTTTTAAAATAAAAACCATAGACTTATTAACATCATCATCTTTTTTAATAGAGAGTTCCCAATTGATATTAGAAATTTCCTCAATAAATAAACTTTTATTAAATTTTTTGAAGCATCGTCTGTAAGTTTTTACTTTTTTGGGGTGTTTGGGTATGCCAGGAATGCAAATAAATTGTGCCATGTGGTCTGAAATTGAAATCGTAAGGTTACCTGAGTATTGATCAGTTGAATGAAAGTTTGTGAATATGTTGTCAATCAGCGTTTTAGATGTAGCCGTTATGCGTGATGGTAAAATTATAGAAGGGCTTAGTGAGTAAGAAGTTAAAGAATCAAGATATCTAGAAACAGGGTTAGATTCATTGTGACTTAATAGATCCATATTAAAATCACCCATTAAAAAGATCTTTTTTTTTTCGTTACTTAGCTTTTCAAGTAGAGGAGTTAAGTGGGAAGAAGTAAACTCATGTTGATTCATTGAGGGATGACGATAAATGCAGCCAATTATTATGTTTGATTCACAAGGTTTTTCGATTTCAACAAAAATAGACTCTAAATATTTAGATGAGTAAATCATAAGATCATTGCGAACTACGTAGTTTAAATTTGAGCGTAAGTATAAAAGTGCTCCTCCTTTTTTAGCCTCAGTAGGACAATGCTCAATATTAAACCCGTTTATGTATATATCAGTTATATTTGTATCGTTTATATATAAATTAGATTCTGTAATACCTATTGCTAAGGGAAAATTATTAAGAGAGCTGATAAGACTACAGAGTTCGTCAATGTGGAATGGTAGAGAAGCGATGTTAAGATGAATATATAGTTCCGAATTGGGGAGCATAGTTTTATTGAGATCAATAACGTCATAGTATTTGCAATTAACAGAACTGGGAAATTTATTTAGATCTTTAAAGATCTTTTTATGATTACTTGGAGTCTCAAAAGAGTTTAATGAACTAGTGGGTATATTCTTACATAATAATGTTGATTTAAGCTCCAAGTTGGAAATCGAGCTGAACGCCATACTCTTAGATAAACAACTATGACAATAAAAATCTGACGAGTCATTTGAAAGAAGATTATAAGAGTACGCATTAATATGAGTACACTTTGCATGGACCCATGAGTTACACAGATCACATTGGATGGCTCTTTGATTATCAGTTATATTTTTATGACAAGTATTGCAGAGAGATTTGAATGCCATAATCTTTAGAAAAAATATTTTTATGTATATGCAGTATTAACTAATTAAAGTGACTAAAGTGTAAAATAGAGGTTTGAAAAATAAATGCAAAGTAAAAGACTAAATTTAAAAATTTAAAACTTGGGTAACCGTTAGCGTGAGTAATCGAAAATAATTTTTAAAACAATACAAAAAAATAAGAACAATGATAGAAAAAAAGATTCACATTAAAGGTAATTAAAAGCTAACTTTTATAAAATTAAACAATCAAAATAAATTAAAATTAGACAAACCACGAACTAATGTTAAAAGTAACTATGACAACAATAAATATCGAATATAAAAAAACTAATACTATAATAATATCTAGTATATTAATAATATAAACTAATAATAATATAACTACTGTTAACTGTTACTAATAATAATATTATCAACAAAGATACTAGAACAATAACAAATAAAAATAAGTCAATAATAAATAAGTTTATAAAAATATAATATTAAAAATAAATGTAATATATTAAATAACTAGGTATCAAACGAGGACTAATAATAAATGGGAAGTACAACTTTGTTAGCTAAATTTAGACCAACTTTAGAAAAGTAATTGTTAAACTCTTTTGAAATTTGTGTTGGGCAGTAAATATTATTATCATTAATAGTAATATTAAGAGGAAATAATTAACTACTTTTATTACGATCCATTAGGTTATTAATTAGACTCCATGTTTTTTTTATATCAAATTTACATTCAGTATTTTTTTTACTGTAAAATTGTTTGTTTTTTTTTATTTTTAAGTAAGTTTTGATAAACATATTTATAGTTTTTATATTCGTTTTCGTTTTCAATATTTCTATTTTTGAGAAATTTGTTTTAGAGTTTTTTAAGTATGAGAAACATTAACAAAAAATTCAAAATACGCTTGCAAATAAAGTCACTAAATCCAAGTTCTAATGCTGAAGCACTTATAAAGAGAATATCAACATTAAAATAAAACAAACAACTTGAAGTTGCTATTCAATGGTGTAAAGAAAATAATGTGAGAGAACATGCTGCATTTAAAACAAGACAATTCCTTCCCACTTAATAAAGATCGTGAAACAATAAACCGTAGACTTGATGGGAAAAAAGTCAATTGTTTTTAAAGACAGTACAGTACAATTATCTCGGAGAAAAAAGAGATGTCAATTGTTTCATACATTATGAATAAAAATTTGGCAATGCAAGTCATAAACAAAGCAGAACTAACTAAACCTGTCCTTGATGTTCTGAAAATTAGACAATACACAAATAAAAGGTTGAAAGGTGGGAGAAAATTAGCAGCATTATCTGTAAATGCAAAAAATGCTTTGACAAAAAAAAAGTATTTTTGTTTCTTATATATATCTTTAAAAGGTAGTAAAAGACAATATGGTAAAAAAAGATTTAGTTACAGGTGTTGCTATAGGGAAAATATTAAATTACAACAAAATACCACAGCTCATTAATTTTGGGGTTGATGGTACTCAGCTGGTCTTGTTTTTGCTGCAAAAGAAGAAACATGTTGTAAAATAATAAGAGAGAACCATGAATGCGTCACCATACATCCTCATCATTTTAGGGTAGCTTTTGCCATATCACTTTTTTTCATAAATATTTAAAATTGGGATTTAAAGGATGACGTTGAATCATATTTATTTGTAATTATTGGAGACCTTTGTGTCTGTCAAGTACTCTTTGGTACTGTTGGAACAACTAATCAAATGGCTTTACACGAAGCTGTAGCAAATATTCAGCATCTTCTGATAACAATGTGCAATCATGGTGTATCTGATCACAATTTTTTATTAGATATGTACAATGAATTTAATGAATATCTTATTGAAAAAAAAGTGGCACTGCGAGTAGCTTTGCTTTCTGACGGGCATTGTTCACGCTATAACTGCGATGCCTTACAGTTTTTACAATCGAAAAACATACGTATGTTCTTAACATACCACTGCACAGTGGTCCAGTGCCATGCCATAAATACAAAAAAATTGTTTTATAAAAACATTTAAAAAATTAAAATTTATATGTTTTGTGAAAACCAAATTAAAATTTTTAAGGTCCGTAATTCAAAAACAATTTGTCTAAGGAAAGTTTAAAATTCAAACATTGAAGAAACTCACATCTTTTCAGGTTTAAAATTCAAACATTGAAGAAATTCTTTTCAGTCAAAAATCAACTTTTATACGTGCTCACTCCTGGCGATGTTGTAGATAAATAATTTTTTTTTAAAGTATTATTATAAAATATAAAATATAAAAATCAATATAAAATATAAAAATCAATATAAAATATATAAAAATCAATATAAAATAATTTAAAATATGCAATTTTATAAAAAAGGCACAATTAACTGTAGGTTTAAACATTTTTTATTATAAATTGTTTGAAAATAAAACTTTGATCAACCGGAGAAATTTTCGCCCAGGTTTGCCCACCTTGAAATTTTTTGCGTTTGAAAATATGTTGTTTATAGAAAATTTTTAGAAAAGTTTTGGCTGCTTTTTTTTGCTTTTGTGTTTATAGGGTCAGTCTAAACATAGTGCACTTAAACTAAAATGCGGCTCCCCCTCTCACTCCCGATGTTTTTTAATGAGTTTTTACCGTGATAATGAATAGCGGAATATTCTAGTATAAAAGCGGACCAAACAAAACATAAATAAAACAAATAAACTGAATCGAATAAACAAAATAATAAAAACAAATAATATTCAATAGTTATTTAGTGGTAAAACCAATTTTAAATATGAGGAATAAAGAAATTTTTGATTACTTAATCAAAGGAAAGTATAAGAATAAATATTAAAGTTCAATTAGTAAAGAAGCAAAAACCAAAATTTCTATATTGATTTCTCAATGTTATCCGAACTACAATAAGGTGTGGTTAACCAAAAAATGTATGAAAAACCTTAAAAAGAAATGGAATGAGACAGGTAGACAAAAAAGAAGGTTCATAAATTGTTACGAGAAATGGTTAAATATGGAATTTATTGTAAACGAACTTCAACAGCAAGTTAGGATAAAAATGTACAATGAAGTGCACCTTCAAAATCATTTGAAGATCTCTCAACAAGGTCTAAGAAAAAAAGATCTTCAGAGATTACTGAAAAATTAGATGTTACCACTGAAAGTCTGTTTCATCCCCTTCTTCTTAATCTCAATAAAGAAGGTCGATTTAAAGTTGCCAAAGTTATCAAACATTTGATGGAAAGTAAAACTGATGGATCCTGTAATATATAATGCTCTAAAAGCTACTCAGCAGAAGAAGCTTTAGCTTTAATGTTAGACTGAAGAATGAGTAGGACTGACTATCAAGCTACCCGTAATGGGGGCCTTAGATAAAGGTTGCATGTTATACCCTGCCTACAATTTTATTGTGAAGGCTAAAAGTGATTGCATTCCAGATTCTGGAATTTGCTAATCAGACCCCTTTATAGCTTCTATGAGGCGAAGTTCTGACTCAAAGAAGAAACTTGCTCTTCCAACAGAATGCTTAGACCTTCTTTTGTAATTTTCTTAATACAATTATATTCTTTATGTTATTCTTAATTGTAGTATCAATAGTATGGGTAGTATGGGTTCTAAATAGATTTACTTTATTTAAAGAAATCTGTTAAAAGCTGCATGTTTACAATAGCACATTTATTTTTTGAATAGGGATGTGACACCTGTTTCATTGTTGTTTTTTAAAACCTCAAACCCTTTATAATAATGTATTTTTAAATAGCTCAGTTTAGTAAAAAAAAAAATAATATAGAAATATTTAAAAAAAATTTATTTTTATTTATAATCTCAGTGTAAAATTAATATTGCGCGTTCTTTGTAAGTAGTCATCTTTTCTTGTTGTGCTCCCATATGCATAAAATATTTATGTCTAGGTATTTATAAAATATGTGTGCCCGATAATTTTGTTTATTAATTGACCAGGAAGTCAAACTATAGAAACCAGTATTATTGAAAATATCTTAAAATTTAGATCTAAATATAAATGCAAAAAAATGTTATGGCATGTGTCCTTAGTGTGTTATTTTAGAGTTTGTTTATTCTACACATTAATATTTGTAATATTCGTAAGTGTAACATAAATCATGGAAATTATTAAACTTAAATATTGTCATTTAACATGTGTCATATGTTGTGTCTACTTTTTGTCCTTGGTGTGCTACTACACATGTTTATGCAATCTATCACGATATAGTAAATGTGTAATTTGCCCTCCAGAGAAAATTCAGGTAAAAGGTGTTCTAAAAATAATTATGTTAAAATAAGTATGCTAAATGTAACGACGCTATTTGTTCATGGTGTTCTGCACATGTATGATATTTATTCATTCAAACAAAAATGTGTCATACATGCTGGTGACTATTTATAGTCAATAGAAAGTTGAAAATTAAATATGAAATACGTATCACATGTTTCGTTATTTCATTTGTCCTTGGTTTCGTGTTTTAGTGTGTCCTTCAGAGGTATGACAACTAATATTACAATGATCGTTATTGTTGGCCAAGGTATAATGAACATTCACAGAAAATTTTAACTTTTAAGCTTCAAATAGACAAAAATATGATTTTTGCCTCAAAAGTGACTTCTGGACCACTGTACACTGGTGTGACATCTCAACAAAAACCTTCATCTTGAGTATCGTGGTATGAAGGAAAACATTTATACTGATTTCAACTCACTAAATAAAGAACTTTTTATGACAATGTTATGGCGTATTTGGAACAACTGTGCCATAAAACAATCTATAATCAAAGCTGCAAGAAATGTGGGACTAACTTCTACGCCAATGACATGCAACAGAATAAGCTTGCATGAGCTGCTTTATGTATTGGTACTTCTAAAAGTATTTTACCCAGTAAATTAACCCCTGATAGATACACTATTGAATCTCCTGATAAAAGAAAATATTCAGTTCAGTATTGAAAAGAAAAATTTGAGCGTCCACAAGACCTAATTCAAGAGCTGAGCAAAAAGAGCATTTAATTTGAAGAAATCCCTGGCATACTGACAGTGCAGAAAGTTAAGCCAGGGATTTCTTCAAATTAAAGTTAAAAATTTCTTAAATTACTACGAGGATTACGCAGATTCACGGATTAATGAAAGGAAAAAATGTGTTGGTGAAGGTAATTCAAGTTAATAAAAATCAAGAACTAAAAGATAAAGAAAAAAAAAAATGGAACAAAGAAAACAAAGAGAAACATTTTTACGGGGTAAAAAAAATTCAAATGTGGAGAAGGTGTGTGTGCCATTAAACTACAGCAATGTCCTTCTTGCCACAATTTACAAAGGTCAGTTTGCGGAAAATTATCTTGTAAAGTGGATGGAAAGAAATCAATTATGTTTTTAGCTGCTGCAGTAACCAACAATTCCCTCAAACGTAAGGTTATTGAGCATGAAAGTGATGAAGATACTAACAGTTAGAAGAATACACCAAGAAAGTGACCTTACAGTTCTTATGTCTATATTACCGATATGTGGTATGGACATTATGCTTAGTCAATTAGTTGGACAACTTAATTAAGAGTCAATAGTTTTAAGGATGTAAAAACACTTTTGAATTGTCTTAAAGATAAATAGAGCAATGTGTAAAAAATATTTTAGCAACTGCCTTATTAATTTATTTTCTTTAGATTTTTTTGCAGAAGTATGACTTAAATCTTTAAAAAAAGTCTTACTTTGCAAACTTAAATAAGAATTTTAAGTATTTATGAACTATAATTTCAAAAAGTTATAAAATTTTTAAATAAAATATTCTAGTGTTTTTTGTATGATTTTCATAAAATTATGCTAATTTGGTTATTTTTAACTTTTTAACTTTTAATCTTGTCAAATAAAAAAATCTATTTTGTTTCTTGATAAGGCCTAATCTATGAGTTACAGGTACTAATGTGACCGTGTGGATTTTGGGGTCGATGAGTTTTTGGGGCCGTCTACATGTACAAATTTATTTTTATCTATATTCTGTTTTTTTTACTACACATCTGTAGCAAACGAAGCTAAGGGTGTAACCTATCATTCCGTAATTTTTTTTTTTTATAAAATAGTTTTTTTTTCTTTCACAAGAGAAGTTTCTGCTGAAAAGTTTTATTTTTATAAAAACCATTGTATAAAGATACTACATAAGATGCTACACCTAAATGTTGACACATATTATGTCAAAGATTGAATTACACTTATTTGTCAAGAAAAATTCAACTTAAAGCCCTCATCATGAAAATGTGTCTTCTATTTGGAATCAATTTTTTTTTTTAATTCTTATTCTTATTGAGAGTCACGTGTTAATAATTTTTTATATTTATTTTTTTATTTTTTTTTTTGTTATGTGTTTTTTGTTCCATAGTATACATTTTCGTGATTACATAATAAAGATTCGTTAAGATTGAATATACATATAAATATTAAAAAAAAAAAAATCACAAACATAAATAATAAACAAACTTCTGTAATACGAACTGTAAGAAGAACGCGGGAAACTTGCAAAAGACCAAAAGGTCTTATCATCAAGAACCGCTTTACATCGTCATACATATATATATATACGTATAGAAAAATAAAAATATTTACAAAATTTTTACGTTAAATTGTTACATTATAATTGTATTAAAGTGTAAGATAACAATTATACAAACATGTATCGTTACTTTTTCTTAATATTACCACGTTTATTGCTAACGCAATGTTTGAAATATATATTAAAGTATATTAAAAAATAAGAGTTTATATAAGAAGGTAGCAATGAACAAATTTAGAAAAAATCAGTAAGTAAATTTTTATACTTTAAATTACTCTTTTTAATAGCTTTTTTAAAGCCATTTAAGTTGTCAAGGTTAATAATATTTTGATTAAGTAATAAAAACTTATTCCAGATATGAGGTGCATTCCAGATATTGAAGAACTCTATTATGTGACTATATATTTTAAATTGTTGTTGTTAAGCTTGCTGTTTTACAACTCAGTGAACATATGCTCACCGCAGCAAATAATATATAAACAATTTTAAAAAAGCTTAAAATAAGTTATTCACTAATGGCTAATGGCATACTAAAATCCTCAAAAAAAAAATATACAAAAATGGACGAATGTTCAAATTAAACAACAAAAGCAAAAATTAAGTGTTGCAATTATAAAAGTATTTTCAAAAAAAACAAAAAGATCAAAAAGCTAATTTATGCTTATAATGCTAAGTTATTTGAATAAACAAAAAACACCAAAAATTTCTGTTAATTTTTAGTTGTTTTTTTTCAATTAAGTGAAAAACAGTTAAGTTGTCGTACGTGAAAAACAGAAATGTGCGTGTGTAACATAATCAAGTAAGGATCTAAATAAATTAGATCCTTACTTGATTTTCAAAAATGGTTAAGATAAAAATGTACAAAAGATTCTTTAAAACCCTGTTGCAATTTTTTTATTAAAATAAACTTGCTAGTTGAACTTGTAATTAAATGTCTATAATTTTGATTTGTATTTGTTACGTCATCAATTTGTATATGTGGTGCTGCGTATGTAATAACGCTCTTTGTTTAAGGCGCAGTTAATAGCGTTGCGGATTCAAGCCCTCCTCAGGCAAATTTTTCTTTTTGTAAATTTTAATGTTGTTTTTATTCTAAGAGGTTATTACATTTTTTACTTGTACGCTCATACAAATAATGTACTTGTACGCTCATACAAATAATGCTTTCATTACTTGTACGCTCATACAAATAATGCTTTCATTTGATTGTCGCTCTCATTTAATGTACGCACGTACAATAATACTTGCTCGTTCAAAATAAAAACTTTATCTGCAAGGCCGTAAACAACTTTTTTTGATATTTGAGCTAAGCACTTTGAAACATGAAGAAAACTCCATATTTAAGTATAATCATATATATGAAGAATGAGGATATTATGCAAAAAATTGCGATGATTGGAGACTGGGAACAACAAAAACATCAAAACATTAGCACCCACCAGCGCCAAATAGGAGGGCAATGAGTCAAATTTGCCATTTTTTTTTATAATTTTAAACTTTATTTATATTCATCGACAAATTTCAAATTTGATTCAATAAGCTTTTAAAGTTCGGCTTTTATAACCTTATAAAGTTTACACCCCCCTTAAATTGAGGGGGTGTAAACTTTATAAAGCCATAAAAGCCTATCAAAAAGAGATTGTTAAATAAAATTTAAAATTTGTCGATGAATATACATAAAGTTCAAAATTATAAAAAAAATAACAAATTTGACTCATTCTCCTCCTATTTGGGGCTAGGGAGGGGGTGGCTAACGTTCAGGGTTTTTTGTTGTTTCCAGTCTCCAATCACCGCAATTTTTTGCATAGCATCCTCACTCCTCATATATATGAACATATTTAAATATGGAGTTTTCTTCATGTTTCAAAGTTGCTTAGCTCAAACATCAAAAAAAGTTGTCTGCGGCCTTGATTTGTACTTTTAAGTAATAATTGAACTAAAGAAATAATTATTTCTTTTGAGATGCAGGTGATTGGGATTCAAGTCGTCCGCAAGGAGATTTTTTTTGTAAATTTTAATGTTTTATTTTTAGGTCATTATTTGTACGCTCTTACAAATAATGTTTACATAATAAAAACCTTATTTGTACGCAAAAAAATGCTTAAATATTTTAGTTTTACGCTATGCTGTTACAGAATAGACTTAATTAACACGAATAGCCTAACTTATTTTCATAGTACTGCAGTATTTTCTATTGGCCTATCGGATTTTTATTAACAATTTTAAAATTTTATTTTTACACGAAAAACAAAACAAAAAAAATAATATATAGAGATTACAAACAGTTCGATAATTTCCTTTTTGAACAAGAACTCGAAAATGAGTTAAAATTTAACCAGTATTTAAGTTATACAAATGTTGAACAATCATTTCTTAAAGTTATAAATAAAAATGCTCCGATAAAATTAAAAAATGCCTCGAACAAATCAGGCATCGTACATAACCAAAACTTTTCAAAAAGCAATCATGAAACTTTCAGAGTTGGAAACAAAATATAACAAAACGAGGCAAGATATTGATAAGTTACTATTCATAAAACTTAAAAAGTTTTGCAGTAAGTTATATAAAAAAGAACGAAAAATTATTTTTCAGTAATCTTGAAGTAAATAACATTACTGAAACAAACTATTCTAGAAAACTATAAAATCATTTTTTCTCCTTAATCAACACATAATTCTATACGATTTCCATACAAGTCCAGAGAAATTTTTTTTCAAATGATCAAATGATTTTTGAAAAACATAAAAAAATACCTAAAGACTCTAATACTAATCTTAGAACCATTGAAGACATAATAGAAAAGTATAAAAATCACCAAAGCGTTCTGATAAAAAAAATTGCAAAATCAATAACACTTTTTAAGTAAAAAAATATGGTAACAAATCTTTAATAAAGAATGAAATTAACAAACTTAATCCATAAAAAAGTAATACTTGCGGTGGAATTCCTGTAAAAGCATTGAAGGTTAGTGAAGGTTTACGTTCAAAATACTTTTTAAAAATATAAAGTAATGATGTGGTAATAAACAACATTTATCCCAACAAATTTAAAAAAGCAGACATACCGCCAATATAAGGAAAATGACCCAATGCTTTGCGAGAACTATGGACCTTCCAGTGTTTTACCTTGTGTCTCAAATATATTTGAGAGGTTATTACAATCTCAAATACTTAAACACATATCAATTTATTTATCTCGGTTTCTTTGCAATTACCGAAAAGATTTTAGCACACAAAAAAATGCTCTTATTTGACTAATTGAAAAATGGAAAATCTTTTTTTTTTTTTAATAAGACTTATAATTACGTCTTATATTATTTTAATATAATATAAGACAATATGGACGTTATACAACTGTTTATATATATATATATATATATATATATATATATATATATATATATATATATTTTTTTTTTTTTTTTTTTTTTTTTTTTTTTTATATTATTCACCTCCCCAAGGCCCGAGGGGGGCCACTACAGTCGAGGAGGATACTCATTTTTTTTTTTTTTAATATTTTTTTTTTTTTTAGTCATTATGCGTGGTGCAACCCTCTCTCAACTCTTTAACTCTGAAACACGAACCTTGCCGAGCAAGGCCGCTGCGCGGAGAAACTAAGTTGAGCGCGGTACTTCCAGGGACGTGGTGGGAGTCGAACTCCGAACCTCTCGCTTACAAAGCGAGCGCTCTTACCACTACACCACTACCGCATATATATATATATATATATATATATATATATATATATATATATATATATATATATATATATGTATATATATATATATATATATATATATATATATATATATATATATATATATATATATATATATATATATATTTATATACATGTTTTTTTATTTTTTTATTTTATATGTTTTTTGGTTTTATATTTTTTTATATTTCTTGTTTTTTTATTGTATAGCCATTGTGCGGAAAGATATCGAGAATTTGATAAGGTTTAAAAAATTAATATATTTGAAGATAATGTTCAAGGTTAGTTAAGAGTGTTTTGTAAAGTAAGATTTTATTAAAGAAAAAAATAATTAAAAAATATTACAGGGCTTTTACACAACCACCATGTTATAATCGCTACATATAACACTTATATGTTGAAATTATATCATAAAATAAGGGCTGGCAGTGATTGTTTAATCATAAATAACAACATTTTTGTTGTAAAAAAAGCTTTGCAGAGAACTGGAGGTCTTTTCTAAACATTCAGTTCTAAAATACGAGCTAGTGCATTAATTTAGCTCATATGTTTTGTTTTAGTTTCCCGTTCTCTACTTGGCAAAATATATTATTAATACAAAAAAGTTGACAGAATATGTCCGCAGTGTTTCTACGGACATGATAATTATATTTTAAAGTAATAATATTTCTGATGTTCCTGATTATTACCCTAATCACTGCCATTGGCTCAATTTTTATATTACTGAAAATGTGGTGGTATCTGCTATTCCATATTGCACTCAAAATGGTTTGAGTGAGTGTTAACAGCAATCGTGGTTCTTCTCCAAAAGGTTCGCTGTTTCAATCGAGAAGATAGAATTTATTGGAGAAAAATTTTTTCTGGGTGTCAAGCAGTTATATACATGTTTAAAATACTCCCATATTTCAACAGAGGGAGGAAAGTAGGTAAAGATGTGGATGTTGTCCTCGATTTTACCGCAAGTTTTGCATTTGTTGTTTTTAACGATCTGTTGCCTTGTGCTTTTGGCTTGCAAGACCACAGAAGGTAGGCTGTTGTGTAAAAATCGATAAAGGATATTTTGTGTCGGTCCGCATGAGTGGGAGGTAAAGTTTTTTTTTCAAATTTGGGTCCACAGCATTGTTGTATTTGTTGAACCGTTCCAGAAATGTTCTGCTGGCATGACTGTCTTTGTTTTTTGCCACTTCTAAGTAAAAATTTTTTGTTACGCGGGTATTTAAAATTTGGTTTTCATCATCACTTAAATGTTTAGTGATGTGTGACAAGACGTAGTTTGGCTGTCTTTGCATAATTTGGTTTTGGTGTAAATGTTTTTATAATATGAAACCAGGGAATTGAGTATTTCACCAGGTTCATTCGTCAATGTGCCGTCATTCTTGCGAATTTCAGTAATTGACTTGTTCCGCTGTCGAATTTTTTCCAAACTATACATAAATTTTAAAGATTTTTTTCCTTCTTTAATTGGTTTTTGTTTCGTGCGAATAAACGCTCCTGGAAATTAGAACAAGAAAAGAGCATTGCGTTTTTCTTTGATGCTATCTAAATTCGGGTTAGCATTTTGTCGCTCCCGTTGGACTTCATTTTCAATCCTTTTGACATGTTTTTTGTTTTTCCACTTTCCTGTATCAAATATATGTTGTGGTTCAGCCCTAACAAAAGTTTGAAGTCGTCGCACCATTTTAAAATTGACTTATAGGACCGTTTTTTTGTTTGCCAATCTTGAATTAAGTGTTCAATTTTTTGCCTATGCACTTCTATTTCCAAAAGAGAACAGTTTAATTTCCAGTATCCTGGTCCTCTCCTAGTTTTTCTAAAATTGACGGTTGTTGTTAGGAACTCGTGGTCGGAAAAGGGGTTAATGAGAATTTTGGTGTATAATGTTTTTTTGGCAATTTTTTCAGGGCAGTAGGTTCTATCGAGTTTCACCTTCTGATTTCGCTATCTGAATTCTCTTTTATTGTGGAATTTAAAACGAAAGACATCAACTAGGTTATATTTACCTTAGAAGACCTCGAGTTCGTCAATGCCGTAGGTGTGATATTTAGCGTTGTTTGTGCCTTCTGTGTCGAGAGGCAGGGTTTCAACCATGATGAAACCTCCGACCAAAAGGACGGGTAGTCCTGTATCCTGCAAGAAGTCTCTAAGGTCACCAAAAAAAAGGCGCCCTTCTCTCGGCACATTAGGAGCGTAAATATTCAGCACCTGCATTTCGTGTTCATCAATTTTTATAATGACGTTTATTATTCTCCCGTTATTATCCCTTTTTAGTTTGTTTAAAGAAACGTTTGATTTAGAGAGAACCACCACCCCACAACAGTTATGACTCAGACCAGAGTTTCAAATAGAATCACCAGTCCATTCGTCACTCTACAGTTTAACTGTGGAAGGTCTGGATTTCGTTTCCGGATAGAGGATTAGATCGAAGGTGGACTTTTTGAGAAACCCAAAAAAATTGTCTCGTTTGTTTTTAGACCGTTTATATTGCACGTTAAAATATTAATAGCTATGAAGGAGAGGATCAGGTTTTCCAACTTGAAAACTCGTGTAGCTAAAACATAAGTATAATAATTTTACAACCTGACATAAAAAACACAAAGATTTAAATCTTAGCCTTAGAGCACGAGTTTTCGATTGAACTCACTTAATAATAACGGATGAACGCACTGGGCCATAACATTTTACAAAAAAGTTCGAACTACAACAATAAATACCCCATCCTAAATTATATGTGGAAGGATGACAACTTAATTGAAATTTATAATCGGAATCTCTCTCAGTTCTTCAAAGATTAGACTTTTATTGGAGAAGCAATAGAAAAACAAACTCAAACAACATGCGAAAAAATAAATAATGCTGCCACTTTAGCAATGGAAGATGTTTTCAAAAAAAGAATTTCGCATTTACCCTAAATCATGATTGACACTAGAAATTAAATTATGCTAAAACATTCTCTCTTTCTACTTTAAGGAATGGAAAAAATGTAACTATAACAGATCACAGGAAGTTCATTTAATAAATACAAGCTTGCTTGTAAAAATTTTCGTAAAACTGTAAAAGCAGCTCATAACCTAAAAATCAATAAAATTACCAAAAAACATTGAAAATAGAAACTTCGAAAAACTAATCCTCCAAAGTTTTGGAACAATATCCAAAAAATTAAATTTAGTCTAAACACTCGTATTTTTACGATAAATAAGAAACAAGGTAGAAAGGAAATTGTAGAAGAATTTCCACAAAACTTTAATACGATTCTCAACGCTCCCACAACTATTAACAACAATTCCGAACGCAGCAACAATTACGAACACAGCAACAATTACGAACACAGCAACAATTACGAACACAGCAACAATTACGAACACAGCAACAATTACGAACACAGCAACAATTACGAACACAGCAACAATTACGAACACAGCAACAATTACGAACACAGCAACAATTACGAACACAGCAACAATTACGAACACAGCAACATTTACGAACACTGCAACAATCCCCAACTTATAGTTGAACTAATAAAATACTCTTATCAACTTCCAACATTGAAACTTGTATTCGTAAGCTAAAGTCTAATAGATCACTTGACTCTTGTGGAATTACTGCAGAACATCTTAAATACTCTTCTAACAACAACCTCCTTACATGGCTTTCAAAGTTTTATAACAGTATCTTTAATAATGGAGCTGTGCCAGAGTACTTATCAACTTCCATAATTATTCCAATAGTAAAGTTTTATAAAAAAATCTCTTAATAATTCAGATAACTATCGCGGTATTAGTAGCACACCTATCTTGACAAAACTCTTTAAATATATTATCATGCAAGTATGTTCGGAAATATCAGACAGCCACTCTCATTAACTTGGTTTCAAGCATAATAGCTCCACGCTGCATGCAGAGTTCCTATTGAGTGAGATATTAAAACACTATAATAATAATTCGCCAATACTTAGACATAAATTAAATAATTTTCCGCTTGTCTCAAGGTGTGCGACAAAGATCCATTTTATCGTCATATCTATACAACATCTACACTGAAAGTATATTTAGTATATAAAGTATATAAAGTCAAATTGTTTCCGATTGTAAAGTGGGAAAAACAGTAATTGGTTTATACACTTGTATTATTGCTTATGCAGATAATATAATCCTGCTAAGTCCTACTCTTTCTGGGCTACAAGAGTTGATCAATAAAGTTCAAACGCAATGTCAAAACCTCTATATCAAGTTAAACGAGTTCATTATCTCTGGTAAAAGTTTAGCAACAAAAAACATAATACAAATTAATGGTTTTCCCCTGAAACTCAATAATAAACTGAAACACCTCAGATTCCTATGGGAAAATCAAGGCCATGGACAAAATTTAGCTACAATCCAATCAGCAAATGTAAACGAAAAAATTATTCAATTTCAATCAATCTCCAGAGCTCTTAAAAAATCTGGAATTCGTTTTGTCAACCATTAACTATAGTGCATTTGTTCAATCTCTGGCTATACTAAAGGCTATACCTCTGGCTATGTATTTATGTTTTTATATATGTGACTTAATACCAAATCTAGCATACTGGCTATACTAAATCTATCATACGGATTAGAAATTCGTGATTATAACAATACTTTTCTTAATAAATTAGACGCTGTTGGAAGATCAGCATTAAAATTTCTCTTTAGTATTTTAAAATACAGCAAAAACTATTGCATTCCTACTTTAAAATTGATATCTACCATATTTATTCGAAACAAATTGAATCTTTTATTCAGATTACTAAGCAATCCGACTTGTTTTTTTTTTATTTTAACTCAAATATCTGATGTTAATAAGGATAACTGTTTTATCAACAAAGTAATGAAAATTTGAAACTGCCTGGACCTAAGCTTCATTCAGTGTTTGATCAAGGTGGAAAAAATCATTATCAAACGTCATAACGATGACGTAGAAGTTAATATAGTGGAAACTTTAAACCAGTCCATTGAATTCTGCAACATCAGAGAACAAAGAATGATATTCAAAAATTTGATGGAAGAAAACATTCCAAAAAAAACCTAAATTAGAATTTCAACTTAGAGTATAAACTATTAGTTTTATGCCCTTTGTATTTTTTGCCTGTAATTTTGGGTGATGAAAAGAATAAATAAATAAATATTGCGACAGCTTAATCGTTTAGTTAATAATAGAACATGCATTTTAGAATAGAACGTATAAAATATCGAAAATTTTTACAGATTTGAGAATAGAAAGAAAAAATTAGAAAAATTAGAAAAAAAATAAACAAAGTATAAAGAATTAAAATAAAAAGAAAACCTTACGACATCTTTTCCACACAATTTAAAGCATCATAGCTATCAAAATTAAAACTTAGATCTTGATCATCCTCAATACTGCCTTCTGTTACCAACGTTTCTTTTTCAAGAAACTTCACTTTTTTTTTTTTTTGCTTCAGTTTCTTCTCCACAGGATACTTCATTGCTACTTTTTTTTGGATTAAAAGTATTTTCTGCCTTGTTTTTAGCTCTTTTTCTCCTCGATATTTTCTTTCTCCTTGCTACAATCTTTTGACTGTTCGTTTTTAATGGAGTTTTTATTTTCGTTAATTTCTATGGTAGCATTCAACATTTCAATTTGCGACTTGACAATGATTTTACCTCAAGTGTTGTTACATTTGATTCAAAAGACATTTTTTCTGAAACATCAACGTTTATTGGTGCGGTTGAATTTTCGGGTTTAGAATAGGATTGAGATGGTCCGTTGTGTTTATACCTCAGTGTATAACCATCTATGTTTTGGTATCGAGGCAACGGGTTTAAGTGAGACAACGGGTTTAAGTGAGGATTTTGCCAATTTTTGATTACTACTATTACCAGTAAATAAAAATTCATCGTGAACTTTAACTTTCTGACAACTATAAGAATCAAAAATACCTCTTCCAGCAACTAGGTGTTTTCCTAATGCAGTTATGGTTGTCGATCCACCGTGATTATAGTCAAATGAAAAATTTCGAAAATTGTTCTTCTAGACGAGTACGAAAAAGAGTAAATTTTTTAAACAATTAGTAAAAAATCCTAACGCAAAACCATTACTATGCGATATTTGCTTAAACAAAACACATAGTTTTCAAAGGCGTTGTCTTCAGGATACTGAACACAAAAGTCCTCATTAGGATGAATTAAAAAAAGATGAGAAAGAGTTTGAAAAAGTAAAATAAGAAGATTTTTTTGTTAGATTTGAAAACAAGCAAATGCTTGAAACAAAATATATTATCGGCAAAAAACTTCATCAACTAGTACCTAGTACCTTTAACACTTCAAAAAGATCATAATGATTTTGATGCATCAATTCCCAGTAGGCATACGTCGTCTAGAGGACGTACTTCAGACGTCTTACGGACGTCTGGACGTCCGACGGATGTCCCCCGGACGACCAGTCGGTACTTTTTGAAGATTCACTCCCCCCTCATTTTATTCGTAGAATTGCCTCTGTCCATAAATATTAGATAAAATATTATTCGTTTCACCGTTACGGAACGTAGTATTATATTACCATAGCTTTCCATAAAGAACGGAAATATTGTTTTATATTATATTTGATAAACCATGCAACATTTAAATTTGAGCATGCGACATTTAAAGTTAACTTTAAAACCTCAAAAAATATGTGTTAAACTTGAGTAAAACTGCCCGTAATATACAAGTGTTTTTGGTTTACGCCTGGATTGTGACAAACACGTGTCTATACAGGTTTTAATTCCAAAAAAGAAAACAGATGTGCCGGTTGGGCTTTTATAATTATTTCAAATAAATTCATCTCTTTATTTTTTTTGAATTTCTTCAATCTAGTATGGTTTTAGATAATGTAAATGAAATTTTTAGACAAACTAATTATGTTTTGAAAAGCTCGTAGTTTAGCTTTTTTTAAGTTAAAAGTTTTTTTTGTTAACTTTTAATTACTTTTGTAAAAATATTTCATTAAAAACTTTACTCTTTTGTCGTTTGTTCAGTTTATCTTTGTTGCGCTTTTATTGCTTCAATACACATTTTTTTACTTTTTGACGCAACTCACTTACTCAGGTAAAACTTACTAGTCTCGTTTTAATATTATACTTAATTAGTTTGCACGTTTTTTATTTAAATTTTATCTTAGATTTAAATAAACTTTGTTGAAAAAATTTAGGGTTATGTTTTTTTTTATTTATGTGTTTCATAAAAAAGTAGCCGGTACTTTCTATCTCATATTTCATACTTTTGTTTCTTACTATAAAAAACAATAAATATTCTTTAAAGGGTTGTCCATAAATTACGCCACGCTCTATGGAAGGAGGGGAGGGGAGAGGTTTTGTGATGATTCGTACGGGACTTGTTACTAAAGAGTTACAACGTTGTGACGAGGAAGGATTAACTTAAAAACTTAAATAATAAATATCATCAATCACATGAGCAAAAATTCACATGACATCACTCTTTACAGAACTGAACTAAGTAGTGTATCGATGCTGTTCGAGAGTTCGTCGATTGTAAAATTAAACATTTTGAATTTTCCAGAATCAAATTCGCTGTTTGAACTCTTTCGCTATTTCAGCAATGTACCAAAAGAAATTAGAAACAAAATCCGTCCAGCGTTGTATTCTGTTTATAAGAATACGGAGTGTCTAGCATGACTTGATGAAAGTAACTTGGTTATGGCAATTTGTGTATTGAAGTTGACGGAGACGTCAATGCTTTATATGCAGATGATATGCTTAGCAGTTTCGGAACTATTTTTCTCTGCTCAGTGTCGCAAAATACCTTATTGATAGCGTGATCGATGCCCAGTATTAAATGCGCTCAACATTTCAAAATTTTTCTTAACACCTAGGTTTTTTTGACAACATGCTACGATCTACGGAAGGTTCTGAAATCCAAAAACCTATAGCACCTTTCACTTCATCCGCAGTAGAGTCCATCAACACCGCAAGACACTTCAATTTGAACTTGTAGGCTACCACAACCTAAGATCCGGAATGAGATACAGTCTCAATACAGCCCGTGGTCAATGTTTTCCGCTCTGTCTGAACCACCATTTGCAATGTGGTTTATCTTGATATCGCACAATGTGATTTATGTTGATACCGTTAACGGTATCAACATAAACCACATTGCACCGATTGCAATGTGGTTTATGTTGATACCGTTGGCTTAGACAATACGACCAAAGCCGGCAGCTTTGATCGTATTGTCTAAGCCAACGGTATCAACATCACTAGTGTCTTTATTGAGACGCGAACATATAATAAAATGCATCTTCCAAATATAAATCTATCTATAATCATTGCTGAGGGGAAAACGTAGGTGAGATAATACCAACTACGTCAGCGTCACTGATTTTGCGGTCTCATTAGCAGTGGATTGTGCATCTTGCTATACGTTTGTCCAAACATTTGCAACTAGTTCTTACCAAAATCTTTGGGAACATATTTCCTGGACAAGTAGGGCTGACTCTCGAATTTGAAGACGGTGATCTGGCATTATTGGAAGCGTCGCAACGAAGTCTTGATTATGGTCTTCAGAGTTGGTTCCCTGAACATCATCCGTGTTTAGGGTATAGATATACTGCAGACTCCGGTATGTTTTTTGTGCTTACTGGTTTCCTCCATTGCCTTTCGCTTTTTCCCATTTGACTGATGTCTTTCCTGCACCTGTTTTTTCCATTCCCGTGAAACCGTCGGTGTACAAATTGCCGAGTAAGACCCGTAACAATTATCATAATGGAATAGCTTGTCTTCATCTGTCATTATAACGCCGAACAACGTTAATTAATGTCGTAGGCACTGCTTGTCATAAGCATGTTAAAATCTTGAGCTTACTGTATAGTTTGGTATTCGCCTCTTATCTTCTTGGCATTGTTTTGATGACTCAGCGGATAGATGTTCTTTGATATTCAGTAATCAGATAGTTCCTGCAACACTACTTTGCTTGCGTCATAGTATAAAAAAACTTTAAAACCAGGTTTCACTGAACACAGGTGTACTATCCGTCCAATTAAATGCTCACCTTTGCAACATAGATTTACCAATGAACGTTAGTTCTTCTCGGTACACTACCTCCGCGTATTCGAAGTTATAGTATCGCTTCTAGTTTTGACTGAACTATTCGTTTTCCTTGCCCAAGAGGATTGAGACCTCGAATGAAAAACTAGCGTTAAAACAATGGGCTTTTATAGCGCTGCTTGTGGTAACTAAGTGGTCACTTGAGCACTTTATTTGGTCACGTAGGTAGTTTAATTAAATCAGACTGAACGTGCAGCTGGTCACACAGACGCCTTAGTGGTCAAGTACGTGCGCACAAAGGTGCACGTCTACCCTCGCAAATATTTAGTTTATAATTCCCATTTATTTCTACGATACTTTAGGATAGGAAACATATGTCCCTGACATAAAACGCTATTTAACACACAAATTTCTGTAATATTTGGATTTAGCACCCAAAAAAACATCTCTAATGATATATTACACGCATATATTTAAAGAAAAATATTTTTCAACCATTTTTTGGCAGCCATTTTGAAAAAAAAAGTAAATTTCTAACCGAAATCGCTGTCGCAGGTCAAGAAATTTTCCAGATTTGAGTGCAGCGTCACATTTCACCGTAGAAACACCTCGTTATAGAAAAACTTTCAGATTTGCTTTACTTCAGTTTCGCATATTTTCTCATTCTCTGAAATTTTATTTTATAAGAACTTGTTGTATAGTTTTTGTTTGTTTTTAGAACATTTTAAAATTGTTTTATCCATCCAATCATTATAAGGTGTTTTTGTTTTAAATTCTTCATTTGGAAAAGCTTCGTTGAATATCGCTAAAAATTTAGTTAACAGCTTTTTTATTATGACAAATATGGACATTATTCCAACTTTCTATACTTAATTTATTCGATGGTTCATTTGTATTCGTAATGGTTATACTACGTTTTTTTATATTTGTAAATTTTGCCTTAGTATTCCTAAAAAAATTTTTGATGGTAATGTAGATCAAGAAATGATCACTCATATTTGTTTTAAAAATTGTTTATAAGTATATTATCAATTGCAGTTTTTGAGGTTTTATTTACCCGAGTAGTTTTATTACTTAGGTAGGTTATCATTTAAGTAGATTACAGGCAAGGCGTTGTATTTAAACAACATATCTTAAAAGGATTTAGTTTTTGGAAAGGTATGGTAACTCAGCGCGTTTAAACTTGTATCATCAGTTTTACCAAGGGCGTATCAAGGGCGTTCTATTGTACCAAGGGCGTTCTAATAAAATTATTTTAAAAATATTATTATGTTTGTTTTCAAAAATATTTCTATTAAAATGTATTGTATTTTTATTATTGTTATTAATTATTTCAATAAATAATTTTTATGGTTTTCATACACAAAGCATAATTACTTTTTATCTTAAATATATATTTTTCAATTATGTAAACTTCTAGCCCTCCACCTTTTTTATAATTTCTTCGTTGTTGGTTAATTACTTTGTAGTTTGGCAAGCTATAATTAGAGTTTGATTCCATCGGACTTTCTGTTTCATGCCAAGTCTTTAGGCCGGGTGAATAAAAAAAAGCAATTGCTTTTACTCTGCGTTTTAGGAGTAATTGTTCAGCATTACGTGAATAAAAATTTTAGGATACTCGCTAAAATTTTATTTTAAGTAAAGCTAAGCAATTTACTACAAAAACGCTAAATAATTGCTCAGATTTACGTGAATAAAAGTTTCAAGAAAACTCTTGAAACTTTTATTCACGTAATAATGACCAATTACTGAGTAAAAGCAATCGCTTTTTTTATTCGCCTATAAATAAGAGCTTAATTTTTTTTTATTTAAGAACTCATATAAAAATATTTCAAATTTTTAAACTGACAGCAAAATTTTACCTGCATCTATACTTTGCCTTAATTCGTATACTATCAATTCGTATACTATCAATTTATTATAGAGAACTTTTGGAAAATAGACATTTTTTCTATGAAAAAATGTCTTTTTTTTTTTTTTGCTTGTGCAAATAGTTCTTCACAAATTCTCCTAGTTGTTTGACTAAAATCTTTAATGATTCAACTCCGTAAGTTACTTCGTTTGTTTCTATCCTCAATTTCAACATTTTTTGATTTGAGTTCAGTGTTTTCAGAAATGTTTTTCCTTATAATTTTTTTACACTAGTTAATTTCCTCGAATACCTTTGCAATTTTATTATCAACACTTTTTATTTTTATTTCAAATCATCACCAATAAAGTTCATCACCAATAAAATTCATGCTACTTTTAATTTCACAAAGTTCCTTTTTGACATCATAAATATCTTTTTGAAGCGTTTCAATCATGATATTTAAGCTGCTTGCAATTTAAAAGCCATAATTGTTTCTTTTTGTTTGTGCATTATTTCTCATCGTTATAGATAAATAATCTTCTTGTTTAGTCATTTTTATTTTGATTAAATATTTAGAAATAGATAAAAAAGAAATTATTTGTAAATTTAAAAAACGTTTAAAAGGCAAGATTGCATGTTGTATTAAGAGATTTTTTCTTTTGTATAACTTCAATAAAACATAAGGGTTAGCTTTAGAGATGGTAGTAAATGAGATTTAATGTTAGTATTAGTAATCGCTATAACTGATGTATTCCATTAAGTGTGGTATTACCACACTATGTTTGCTAATTTGATTGGTAATTGCTCACTCAGCAATCAGGACCTGCTTTAACATTGCTGACTGATTGTGCTTTAATCAAACTATTCTATAATATGGCTAATCTGGTAAAGAAAAAGTTTCACGACATGCTTGCTTAGTACTTTTTTTGACATATTTAAAGCGATGATTTCTTTGACATATTTAACTTGTATAACAATTATAAATATATTTAGTTTTATAAAAGTTTGGTTTGAGACTTATGCTGATCAAATATGATTGGCCTGTACTGACTATAAATTTTAGTATTTCAGCGCTTCTTCAATTTGCCATTATATTATTTTATAGTTTTTTGCTTGATAGATTATGTAAAAAACTGTTTGTATAGTATGCTAAAGGAAGTGGTTAGCTTGCTACGCTTCCTAAGTGTATTGCGAGGGAAATCCTTACCCTTGCACATTTAACTTTTTTCTTTTTTTTTAATCTTTTCAAATTTTCTAAAATACAAAATAAAACATTTTTAAAGTTCTATAGATGTTTTAAATAAAATCTTCTATGTTATAGTATATAATATCTTTAACATGTATAAAGGTATTATATACTATAACAAAAGAAAGAGAGAGAATTTTTAAAAAAGCTTAATATTTCTGATATCATCAAAACATAGAGAGAAATTTGTTGCGCAGAAGTCATGGTGCAGATACTAATATTAGGTTAATAAATAAGTCTGTGCGTTTAACACACTTTAAAGAAACAAATTTCTTACAGGAAAAAAGATTTTACATTCAAACTTTTATTTTCTTCTAAGTTAATTAACGGAGCGAGGGTCCTTATTTTCTGCGGATAGTCTGAAAAAAATAATTTAATAAAAACTTATCAGAAAGTTAAATTAAGTTTCTTAAGAATTGAGAAATTTCTTAACAATTTGGAAAATTTTTAAGACTTAAAAAACTTAGAAAGTTAAATTAAGTCTTATTATTAAAATACTAAGACTTAATTTAAGTTTCTAAATTTTTTAGTTTCTTAAATTTTAAGAATTTTCTTAATTACTAGTTTTCTTAATTAAATAATGTTCAATACCTTCTTATAGTAAATATTGATATATATATATATATATATATATATATATATATATATATATATACATATATATATATATATATATATATATATATATATATATATATATATATATATATATATATATATATATATATGTATATATATATATATATGTATATATATATATATATATATATATATATATATATATATATATATATATATATATATATATATAAACAATGACGGGTTTATAACTATAATACAGAAATTATAATAAAGAAAAAATTAATAAACCCGTCTCCGTGTTATTTTTTTCTTTTTAATAGAAGTTTACACTTTTACAATAAGAAGTTATTGAACAATATTTTATTATTATATTATTTTATTATTATATTATTTTATTATTATTATTTGTTAGCTCAAAGCAAAGATTTTATAGATTTTTATTTTTTACCACTCACTAAAAATTATTGAAAAATATAACGACTATATCAAGAATAAGTATAGAAATGGTCGGTGTGGAATATACTTTACGTGGTCGGTGTGAAATATACTTTACGTGGTCGGTGTGGAATATACTTTACGTGGTCGGTGTGAAATATACTTTACGTGGTCGGTGTAAAATATACTTTACGTGGTCGGTGTGAAATATACTTTACGTGGTCGGTGTGAAATATACTTTACGTGGTCGGTGTGAAATATACTTTACGTGGTCGGTGTGGAATATACTTTACGTGGTTGGTGTGAAATATACTTTACGTGGTCGGTGTGAAATATACTTTACGTGGTCGGTGTGGAATATACTTTGCGTGGTCGGTGTGAAATATACTTTACGTGGTCGGTGTGAAATATACTTTACGTGGTCGGTGTGAAATATACTTTACGTGGTCGGTGTGGAATATACTTTGCGTGGTCGGTGTGAAATATACTTTGCGTGGTCGGTGTGAAATATACTTTACGTGGTCGGTGTGAAATATACTTTACGTGGTCGGTGTGGAATATACTTTACGTGGTCGGTGTGGAATATACTTTACGTGGTCGGTGTGGAATATACTTTACGTGGTCGGTGTGGAATATACTTTACGTGGTCGGTGTGGAATATACTTTACGTGGTCGGTGTGAAATATACTTTACGTGGTCGGTGTGGAATATACTTTGCGTGGTCGGTGTGAAATATACTTTACGTGGTCGGTGTGAAATATACTTTACGTGGTCGGTGTGAAATATACTTTACGTGGTCGGTGTGGAATATACTTTGCGTGGTCGGTGTGAAATATACTTTACGTGGTCGGTGTAAAATATACTTTACGTGGTCGGTGTGAAATATACTTTACGTGGTCGGTGTGAAATATACTTTACGTGGTCGGTGTGAAATATACTTTACGTGGTCGGTGTGGAATATACTTTACGTGGTTGGTGTGAAATATACTTTACGTGGTCGGTGTGAAATATACTTTACGTGGTCGGTGTGGAATATACTTTGCGTGGTCGGTGTGAAATATACTTTACGTGGTCGGTGTGAAATATACTTTACGTGGTCGGTGTGAAATATACTTTACGTGGTCGGTGTGGAATATACTTTGCGTGGTCGGTGTGAAATATACTTTACGTGGTCGGTGTGAAATATACTTTACGTGGTCGGTGTGGAATATACTTTACGTGGTTGGTGTGGAATATACTTTACGTGGTCGGTGTGGAATATACTTTACGTGGTCGGTGTGGAATATACTTTACGTGGTCGGTGTGGAATATACTTTACGTGGTCGGTGTGAAATATACTTTACGTGGTCGGTGTGAAATATACTTTACGTGGTCGGTGTGGAATATACTTTACGTGGTCGGTGTGAAATATACTTTACGTGGTCGGTGTGAAATATACTTTACGTGGTCGGTGTGAAATATACTTTACGTGGTCGGTGTGGAATATACTTTACGTGGTCGGTGTGAAATATACTTTACGTGGTCGGTGGGGAATATACTTCACGTGGTCGGTGTGGAATATACTTTACGTGGTCGGTGTGGAATATACTTTACGTGGTCGGTGTGGAATATACTTTACGTGGTCGGTGTGGAATATACTTTACGTGGCCGGTGTGGAATATACTCAGCGTGACCGTATTATACGGGTCACGGTAAGTCCATATTTCTACATATTTTTAAGTATATTTCAACTTGTATTTTAAACTTTTTATGCCGATTGTAATCAATCAATACATTTCAACCGGGTGTTCTGAATATTATTTAGACTGGTACAAATACCCGAACCGCTGATAAATGGTGGTAGGTGCACTGGCTCCCAGTTTGTTTTTGGCTGGTTGGCACTTTCCTCTTCAGTTGCATAGTCGATTTTGGGTTTATTCAGATAACTCCACACAGTTGTTTTACTTTGTTTCATCGCCTTCTTTATAGAAGACCTCGACACTGTACAATCTGAAGACTTATTGAAGCAGCAGATTTAAGGGGAAATTTTTGGTATTGTGGTTTATCCTCCTCCGGCTAAGTGCCATGTAGAGGTCACATACCAAGGCCCGCAAAGACGAGTTCAGTTCACTAAAGAACATCATAACCCGCCTCGAAGGACCAAGAGTAAGTGAGTTTAAAAAGATCAAAGAATATTATAGTAACGGGTAGAAGAAGTTGAGTTAAAAAGATAGCATAAAGATAGCGGACAGATATTGCACTGGATGTCAGAGTGTGTTAAGTTAATCGGTTAAATTAATTGGTTACAACTAATAATTGCATTTAATAAGCTCAAAATTTTAAAAATCTTATATACTACTTAATTTAAATATATTTGAATTATAGCTTTAAATAAAGCTAAAAAATAATATTACTTGAGGTTTATTCCAAAACAAAATTTTGTGATCGTAAGAGCTTATTTAAGCCATTGCTTTTTATAAAGAAGATCATAATTTGTTAAAAAATTGGAAACATTTTAACATGTAAACACATTACAACTTCTTTCAGGTATCCTACGCAATTGTCTGCTACAGCAAATTTGCTGTAGCAAAAAGTTAAATTTTTGTCTCATATCTTAAGATATGACACAAAAATTTAACTTTTTGTTTTAGCTTTGATATAAGTGTTACAAGTATTAACCCTATTGTAATATTTGTTTCTCGAAACCTGAAATGAATTGTAAGCTTCATCTTCTGTGGAAAGGATTGTAAGCTTCATTGTCTGTGGAAAGGGTTGTAAGCTTTATTGTCTGTGGAAAGGGTTGTAAGCTTTATTGTCTGTGGAAAGGTTTGTAAGCTTCATTGTCTGTGGAAAGGATTGTAAGCTTTATTGTCTGTGGAAAGGATTGTAAGCTTCATTGTCAGTGGAAAGGACTGTAAGCTTCATTGTCTGTGGATTTTTTCACCAGATGAACTTAAAAGTTTGTACCGTTACGGTACAAACTTTCAAATATTATAATTTTTCTGTATATATTTTTCTGTTTTTCACGTATTTTAGAACAGAGACCATTTTCTAAATTTGGTTTTTAATTTTTTGGTTACAATTATCACATTAGCTTTAAAAATTTTGAACATCTAGAGCGTTGAATGTTTGCTGGTATTTGGTATGCAATGAAGCTTGACTTTCTTTTAGCTCTTTTAATAGTTAATATAAATAATTGTTGATTTTGTAATAATTGTAAACTTGATTTCTTTAAAAATTCAACATTATGTTAAAATTAGTATAAACATAATGTTGTTACTGGTACAGACAAGTATTGAAATGCAGATATCAGTACCTTTTTTTTAATGCTTATCGAATTATTCTTTTTACATTCCTCGTCTTCAAAGTGTTTTATAGTTGACTTTTGTAATTAATTATTATATAAGAAAAACTGAATAACTCTATTAGCATTGTCATAATTTTCATAACTCATGTTGATTGTGATTGCAATGATTGCATCCTGATTGTGATTGCAATGATTGCATACTGATTGTGATTGCAATGATTGCATCCTGATTGTGATTGCAATGATTGCATCCTGATTGTGATTGCAATGATTACATCCTGATTGTGCAATAAAACTTTTAAATAAACAAAGTAAAGTATTTGATTTTTAAAAGTAAATAAATAAAAATGACATTGAATTTTTATAAAATAATATCTAACTGTAATTTGATTTATTTGACCGCCGCAAAATTCTTAAAATAAAGGTGCTTATAAACATAAAAGAAAATTTAGAGTAGTCTTAAAAATTATTCAAAAATGAAGCCCACGTTTTACAAAGATCGATCAGAAAATAATGTCGACTTTCACTTTTGTGGCGCCTAAACAATGTTTTTATTTTAATGTAACAATTTCGTTAAATATTTAGTCTATTCAGTCTCATGATGAGACAGCGTAATAATCACAAAATATTAGGCAATTAAATAATTTATTCACAATTAATGTTTCTATGTAAAAAGTAATATTAATAATCAATAGGTAAAACAAACTTTAAAAAATAAACATGTTTAGAACGGTGAGATGAAGCACTTCGTGAAAAACTCCTATTAACTTAAAATTTAAAAACTAAAAATTATTCACAACATTTTCTTATTTTTATTGATAATATTGAAATAAAACGAACAAATATCAAAGCCCTTTTATAAATCTCATATGGAAAAATCACGTTATTTATTTAAATAACAAAATTGCTAGAACTATTGGAATATTATAAAAATCCAGGAGTTTTCTTATATAAACATAGTTTAAATCAATTATATTACTCATTTATTTATTGCCATATTAATTACGCTAATATTGCATGTACCCCATGTGTCAATAAAAATGTACTAGAACCTCTTCATCGTTAAAAAAGTATATTGCACGTCTTGTAATCTTTAAAGATCGTTTTACTTATGCAAAACCTCTCTTACTTGAAATGAATATTTTAAATATATATCAGCCTAACGTTTACAATGTTCTATGTTTTATGCATAAATGTAAAACCAATGTTTCCCCCTTTCTCTTTTATAACTTATGCTCATTTAAAGAAAAATAACCATCTACGAAATGAAAATTTTGTTCCACTCCAATTTTTGCATAGTAAAACGAATAAGAATGTATATATACAATTAAAAAAAAATAAAAAAAACAAGAAAAAAATAAATAAATTACTGTATATGTGTATATATATATATGTATGTATATATGCATTTATTCATATACCCCATGATGATTTTCAAGTTGGTTTTTTGACAAGTTTAGTCGACCAGTCGGGTATCTGACACAATTCATTAGGGTGAATTATAGTTTTCAGGACCTTTTTTTTTTTTAAGGAACCACTAGGTACTTTTTAGGGATTCCACCCCCTCCTCCAACCTTAAATTTTTGATAAGATAAATTGTATTCTCCTGAAGCCAACTAAATTTGAATAAGAAATACCTATTTACCAATATAAACACCTGTTAAAACCTATTGCATTAATGTTTCTATTTTGATGAGTTCAAACCTTTTATTAGAGTAGCATTGAACTGCTAAACTTTTATTAGAGTAGTACTGAATGACTAAACTTTGTTAGAGTAGGACTGAATGACTAAACTTTTATTAGAGTAACACTGAATGACTAAACTTTATTAGAGTAGCACTGAATGACTAAACTTTATTAGAGTAGCACTGAATGACTAAGCTTTGTTAGAGTAGCACTGAATGACTAAACTTTTATTAGAGTAGCACTGAATGACTAAACTTTGTTAGAGTAGCACTGAATGACTAAACTTTTATTAAAGTAGCACTGAATGACTAAGCTTTGTTAGAGTAGCACTGAATGACTAAACTTTTATTAGAGTAGCACTGAATGACTAAACTTTGTTAGAGTACCACTGAATGACTAAACTTTTATTAGGGTAGCACTAAATGGCTAAACTTTTATTAGAGTACTGCTAAACTTTAAGATCTAAATTTAACATGATTATACAACCGATTTTTAATTTTTAATTTTTCCAAGAAGAGCTAACGTTCTTATTACAGAGTACCGTAGAAGAGCATTAATAATAAAGCTAATGTATCCTTCCTTACCAATGTTGCTTATCTGGCCAGAGGGGTCATCAAACCTTTGACCTCTTGGTTAAAAAAAACAACTTATATTACTATTTACTTATTAAGACTTTATTTAGTTCAAAGAATATTTAAAACCATAATAAAAGTGTGGCTTAATTGCTAGAACTTTATCCTTAACATCAACATTGTCATCAGTTCTAACGTCATGATAACGTCATGGTCAACGTCATCAATCTAATACTTTATATATATATGTCTGTCTATACATATATATACATATATATACATATATATGCATATATATACATATATATGTATATATACATATATATGTATATATACATATATATGTATATATATATACATATATATGTATATATATATACATATATATGACATTGAATCAATGTTAGATTTGCGTCAGAAAAACAGCCAACTTTTGTAACGGTTCTACATACATTGGCCTAATGTATATGTGCTAGCTGAATAGAGATCCCCACTTCCTGAAACAGAAAAAAAGCCAAAACCGAAATAAACCGATATTTCGGGTTCTCTAGTTCGGCGCCGAAACCAAAACCGACATTTCGGCAAATATTTTACCGAAACTGATACCGACATATTGGCTAGTCAAAATTAATTTTATTAGAAAAATTTATTTAAAAATGTAATTTTGCATCTATTGTTTTTCTCTGCAAAACAAGATATTTTTTTAGATATTTTGAGAAAATTCTCAAAACTTTTGTGAAAAATCTTAAAATATTTTGTGAAAATTCTCAAAAATTACTGATTTTCTAAATTAGATAAAAATTTAAAACCTATCAAATTTTTTGGTTTTCGCTATGTTTTTCAACCGAAATTTTGCTTTTTACCAAATTTATAAAAAGTACCGAAACCAAAATTTTGGTACCGGTTCAAATTAAAATTTCGACCAAAACCGATACCGAAACAGAATTTCGCTCGATCACTACTAAAAATCACTATAACAAAAAACTTTTTTCCGACAAAATTGAAAATAAAATCTTTCATGCATACACGAAAAGTTTGTAATTATATTGTACCAACACCAGAAGAAATTCTAAATAAACGAAGTTAAATTATATCAAAATGTTATCAAAAAAATAATCTCTCATTTAAAAAATAACAAAGCTACAAATCCAACTTATACTTATTATTTTATAAAAATTTCTCTGAATTTCTCTATATATATATATACACACACACATATATATATATATATATATATATATATATATATATATATATATATGTGTGTGTATATATATATGTGTATATATATATATATATATATATATATATATATATATATATATATATATATATATATATATATATATATGTATATATATATATATATGTATATATATATATATATATATATATATATATATATATATATGTATATATATATATATATATATATATATATATATATATATATATATATATATATATATATATATATATATACAGAGCCGGTCCGGCTCTGTATATATATATGTATATATATATATATATATATATATATATATATATATATATATATATATATATATATATATATATATATATATATATATATATATATATATATATATATATACAGAGCCGGTCCGGCTCTGTATATATATATGTATATATATATATATATATATATATATATATATATATATATATATATATATATATATATATATATATATATATATATATATATATATATATATATATATACATATATATATTCACATTTTTTCAATTATTAGGGGCTCCATCATTTTTGCATGAGAATAAATAATAAAACTATTCTTTATTTAATAATTTGAAAGTCAATTTTTTTATTTGCGATATTAAATATTATATTGCAATATTAACTTTTTTTTATCATAATCACAAACTGATTTTATGGTTTCCGAGCATAAACCAAAGTTTAGTGCAAACTGTGTGGTCATAAGGCATGGCCTAACCTATCTCAAAATTTTAAACCCACACAGGATTTCCAATAATGGCGGTTGTTGATGTTTTATTGGAGTTTTTATTGGGTTATTGTCTCTGCGTTATTATTGCTGTTATTATTTTTTTTTGCTTCTTCCTGTGATTTGATGAAAACTTAAAACTATCAATAAACTATAAAACATTTTTTTTAGTCACTTTATTAAAATAAACCTAAACTTTATGATCAGTTGTTTCGTTAATTTTAAACGGAGTTTAAAATTAAAAAATCTTAGGTTCGTTAGATGTCAGAGGAATGATCCAATCAATGTTTTTTCATTTAAAGCAGAGCCAAATAACATCAAACATTAATTAAGAAATTTTTAGACTATTACGTTTTAGCAAAAGATAATTACTCATACGAACAAATAAAAGAAGTAAAGCATAGTTTATGCAATTTAGTTTCGCAGTACCTGGAGTACTGCATCAAGGGGGTAGACCAACAAAAAGCTGGTAACATACGTAGTATCACAGATTCAGAAACATTGATTTGTGCTGCTAATATAGAATTAGGAGTTAAGGAATCTTCAGAGTAAACAGAGGTGTCTTCTGATGAAGAACTTTGGCTTTCGACATCATCCGGCTACTTAAATCAGTACCTTTTTCATTGAAGCTATTCTGAATAAAAATATAAAACACTCAAAACACATTTTTTTCTTTTTAATATTTCACATAGCCAAATGAGAGTTATATAGTGATTACGAGTGATGACGAGTGATTACGAGTAATTAAGAGAGCTTCCCGATTCTATAAAATAACGCAATAACCGAGGTTACAAATAACCGAGGTGTCAATTTCAATGCAAATTGAAAATTAGAATAAGACTGGTGTAGTTTTTTATCAGGTTTTTATTAGAATAAGAATTTTCCTGTTTTCCACATGAAATGAAAAAACTTAAATCTTTTAACACAACATTTCAACTTAACTGAGCAACAATAGAATACGACAGTTCTTTAAAACAAGTACGAGTCGCCACTTATTTTTACTAATTATATTTAAAAAAGGGGTTGTCCATACGTAACGTATTATATGGACGTCCATTAATTACGTGACGTGACCTGAAAGTAAAAAAATTTCAAAAAAATTACAAAATAATACTTTTTTGGGTTCTAGGAAAAAGTATCCCCCGGAAACCCCAATGCGAAAAATTAAATTCAAAAAAAATATTGCTTTGAAATTGATAGTTTGCTTGCCCAAGCCAAACCCCTCAGTCAATGTAGCGGCACTCCTTCCATGTTCAACCTATTTGTCAGTCGATGAATGTACACTCCTTGCATGTACTATCTATTTGTCAGTCGATTTATGAAAGATGGAGGATTAGGGTTCTGCTTGTATTATAATACGTATGTATAAAATATTTATACTATAAACAACTATTATATTAATATATTTATTTTATGCGCTGTAAAAAAAAATCCAGGGGATTTTTTCCGGGGGATTTTTTGTCAGGGGGATTTTTTCGGGGGATATCTTCCGGGAGTATTATTTCCTCCTATTATTTTTTTGATATAAAAAAATTCTGCACGAATTATTAAAGGCATCGTGTTTCGTGCAATCTGCCCAAAATTTAATTCCACAGTATTAAATTTCGGGCATTATTTTATTTTCACTTATCGACGTTTTTGATTGCGTTTTGTGGTTTTGAATAAATTAACAACCAATGTTAAAGTTGCAAATGACATTTATTAGACAATGAAAAAAAATTAAAACAACAGATGATTATTAGCATGACTTGAATTCTGATAATTAATTTAATATTTGTAATCAAACTTGATCTTGAAAAAACTGAATGATTGAATAATAAACATATTCTAATTTTGTAACCAAGCTGTTACTCTCAATAAACAATAAACACCGAAAAAAAAAAAAAAAAAACGAAAATACAATTAAGAAGCTATCATGACCGTTGTTGCCGATCTCCGTGATAATAATTTTTCTTGGAGAAAGAGAAGTATAAAATATACCGTACCTGCACAGACAATCGGGGATATATATATATAAACAGTATTGGACAAAACATTTGCAACCAACATTGAACAATGCTAAAAAGTGTTCCTAATTTTACATGTCTTAAAAACGAAACAAACTATACTACCACAGCAAACAGTTCAGTAGCATGCCATGACATGAGCAATCAGCTGACAGGTGACAGCACACAGGCAGAATTTTGTTGATAAGTGCCATTTTGCAGCGGACAAAACAAGTGCAACTTTTTTGGTTTGTTTCATTTTCTTAAGTCTGGTCCGTGTCAACGTCACGGAAGTTTTTTAATATTTAAAGGAAGTACCCAGAAGTTTCCAGAAGCATGCAGAAGCTTCC
Source organism: Hydra vulgaris (assembly GCF_038396675.1). Classification (NCBI taxonomy): domain Eukaryota; kingdom Metazoa; phylum Cnidaria; class Hydrozoa; order Anthoathecata; family Hydridae; genus Hydra; species Hydra vulgaris. The sequence goes on from NC_088925.1 coordinate 22,610,622, forward strand.
AGAAGTTTCCAGAAGAAGCATCTGGAAGCATCCAGTAGCATCCAGAAATATCCAGAAACATCCAGACGCATCCAGAAGCTTTCAGAAGCATCGAAAAGAAGCATCTAGAATCTTTCAGAGCAGGTTCACACAGGTTCATTTTACAATATAAGAGACATGTAAATCGACATGTAATTCAGTCAGTATATGGAAGTCAACCAGTCAGTATTATCAAGACAGTTTATCGAAGTGAGTTTTATCAAAGTGTTTTATCGAAGAACATCAATGCAAGAAGTGAAATACAACAATTGTTTCATTACATCAATACAGTCCACATCCAACCAAGACGTTGTGTTCCACAGAGCATTATTGTATCATCGCAAGGTAAATGTAACACGGTAAGCCTTGAGAAGCGTGATTATTTATTTTTATTATTTTTATGACTTCAAGTGCAAAAATGGCTCCCGACAGTCTTGGATTGGAACTAAGACAGAAAATTATTGGCAATTACGTAAGTGGAATGTCACAAAAAAGTATTTGTGATAAGTATCGCGTGAAAAAAATGGACCGTATCAAGACTATGTTCCAAATATCGTTCTACGGGGAAGTTGGCAGCAGATAACAAAGGTGGAAGACCACGTTCCACCACTTCTAGAGAGGATTCTATGATCGTAATATCCGTCAAGAAGGATCCCTGGATATCATCAATCGAGATACAAAAGCAGTTAGAGCTGCCTGTATCGGACCGAACAGTCAGACGACGTGCTGTTAAAGCCGGATTGTTTTCTCGACGCCCTGAAAAGAAACCGCTGATTTCACTAAAAACCAGAAGAAAAGACTCCTGTTTGCTACATCTCATATTCACTGGAATGTGCAGAAATGGCGAACTGTCCTGTTCAGTGATGAATCGAAGTTCAACATCATTGGGAGCGATGGCATTTGCCGTGTACGTCGACCGGCCAGAAAACGCCTAGATTTACGTTACTGCCATAAGACCGTGAAGCATGGTGGAGGCAATGTAATGGTCTGGGGGTGTTTTTCTGCTAACGGTCTAGGTCCAATACATCGAAACGATGGAATAATGGACCGTTTCATGTATAAAAATATCCTGAAAGATGTTATGTTACCTCATGCTGAATGGAATATGCTAGTAAAATGGGTTTTTCAGCAAGACAACAATCCGAAACACACTGCAAAAGTAGTGAAGCAGTGGTTCCAATACAACCACCTACCGGTGATGGATTGGCCGCCTCAATCTCCGGATCTCAACCCTATCGAGAACCTGTGGGAGATCGTCAATCGCAGAATTAATCGTGAAGGTGTTCGTAATAAGGATCAACTGTTTGAACAAACTCAAAAGGCCTGGGCAGCGATTCCAAAAAGTTTCATTGATCACCTGATCGAATCTATGCCTCGAAGATGCAAGGCTGTGATCGACAACAAAGGATTCGCCACGAAATATTGATAGTGAAATACAGCTTGGTCAATATTTTGTCGAGTTGCTTTTGTTTTGTCCAGAAGGAAATCAACTTTTTTTAATACTTTTGATTAATTTATTAATTTTCGTGTACAAATAATGAACTTTGTGATGAATAAAACTTGAAAAACTTTGTCTCTAAACAGTTACATAGTTATTTCTCTAAATTGAAAAAATGCAGCACTTTTATATAAAGAAACTAAATTAGCATTATTTGGTTGCACTCGTTTTGTCCGATACTATATATATATATATATATATATATATATATATATATATATATATATATATATATATATATATATATATATATATATATATATATATATATATATATATATATATATATACACAAAAATACAAATCTTCAATAACTATACTCCAGGTATGTATGATGATATTCAAAAGAATATTGTTGTCAAGCCGGTATAGTCTACGTCTATTTTACCAACAACAACAACATACGGTGATTTAATTCTAAGAGAATCAATTTGTACTGGGTATAATATTTTTTGTGCATTCTAGGTCATATTTGATCACTTCTACACCACCCAGTTTGAACCACATTTTTAATGAATCATCCGCTTTATCAAATTGTCAGCCGAGAACCAAGAGGCCGTATGTCCACAATTTGTGTTTTTTCTGTTAATTATCAATAAATATTCAACAATAATGAAGTATGTGTATAATAATATTAATAAATTTAGGCTCAAGAATCATACAACTTTTAAAAATATTTAAAAAGTTTTTCGGACATTCTAGCAGAAAATCTTTACAAATTAAATTTTAAAACTTGATTTTCTAGGAAACACAAAAGATGGACATACGGCCTCTTGGTTCTCAGCTGACTATGTGTATTTTACGGAAATCGGCAGTATTCTCCATATAAAAACTACCATAAAAATTCAAAAAAATTTATAATAAGCAGAAAAAATCCGAAGAGGTTTATTATAACACCTAATGCTGTCAGATTTTTTTAAAACTCAGCAAGATGATCAAATAATGAAAAAGAAATAAAATTAATCAATGTCAACGGCTTCTCTTAAAAATTAGCCAATTCTCAGAAATCTCTGAATCTGGACTATGATAGTTAATACTAGTATTGAATTTAAAACAAATCAATTGCATGTTTTTTATTTTTATTTTATTGTTTTATAAAAGTTTCCAATTATTGTTTAGTTTTCTTTTATGCATTAACTTAAGATATGTTTTTAGAGAACTTTTGGAATAATAAATCGGTAAGCCATGTTTATTCTTTTAGTTTAGTTTTTCAGTCTTTTCTTTTTTTAGTCTGTTTAGTCTTTTATAATTCTAATCGGATTTTACAAGCCCAAGAAGATCACTGAGACCCTTAATTAGCCCCAGGTCTCATATTTGTTTTAAATTCCAAAACCGACTCCAATTCTATGGTAGATATTTAATTTCTAAAATTAATTAACACAGAAATGTAGGAATTACCTAATTTTCTTGAATAAATCTATTAAATTCAATATATAAACAAAGTGCACGAAATTCAATTTTACTTCGTCAACTTGCTCGAAATTGTGTGAATCGTTAAAAAAACATTTCGAATTGAAAACAAATAGATAAAAGAAATAAAGTATTAATTTGTTTTATTATTATTATTATATAGAATTATTACTACTTTGTAGAAAAAATTATTGGCTGCTTAAATTGACATTAAACGTCTATCCTTATATGAACGTTTGCCGCAAACATCATGGAACAAATTTGAAAGTTATTTGTTCAGATTTGTTCCATGATGTTTGCGGAAAACGTTCACCTCACTGCCCAAAATTCGCCAAATTACCCTAAAGCAAAATGCAAAAAAAAAAAATGGAGAGGGAAATTCTATCATACATATATTTTTTTTAAATCTTTTTTTTTCTTTTTTTATTTGGCTATAACTTGCCTCTCCTAAAAAAATAACTTTTTTAATTTAAGGTTAAAAAATATTTTTGGCCGCCTAAATCGATTAAATAGTAGGGTACGTCATACTATTTTTTTCTTTCGGATTGAAAACCCTGTTTTAGTAATATAAAAACTTGTGTTTTTATATTACTAAAAAAAGCTTAGATTAAAATAATTCAAAATGGTTAAGTAACCGGGAGTCGTGATTTAGGATTCATTTGAATTGGCGGAAAATTTTTGCTTGTGGTTGTATATTTTTGACGGTTTTAACTTTTATAATCTATTATTATTTAAACTTTTACAATAGTTTCTATTAATAATCATTTATCTATTATTTAGTTATATATTTGATAAAATAAAAATTCTTTTTACTACAGTTTACAATTTTTTTATTAAATTTACATTTTTTTTTATCTTGTCATATAGATCAAATCGTTCTTTGACCGATTAATAGACATCAACTCTCTCGATAAACCCTACCCTCTTATAAAACCATCTTTTATTTCATGATAATAAATTCTTTTTTGACATAGTCAATTCGGAACACCCATAGGCTGAAACATAATCTGCTTTACTTCTTTTATTGTCATATCACAAGTAATAATAGGCTTATAGGACAAGTATAGATAGATATTCAAGATATTCAAGGATAGTCAATCGATTAGCTGTATAAGCATTGTTGCATCAGATTTTATTTTATTTTATTGTTGTTGTTTTTTTTAATATCTTTGCTTCCAGCAAGACTGCAAGCAACCACTATTAAATTTTGAAGTTACTGAAAGAGAAAATGAAGATTGTGGAGCAAGATAACGATTGACAGACGACTTTAAAGATTGCAAATTATATAAATCAGGAAAACAAAGAACTGATGTTCGAGGAAAAAAACTAGACGAATAAGCATTTTTGGAGCATTTAGGAAATGTTACAGAAAAAGGATGAGACTTAATTGAATGACGAGTAACACGAGAATGAATTTCAGTAGATGGCACAAGAGACACTAGCTCTTTAGAGCAGTGCCCATTTTAGTATTTGTAGAAAAGAGAAAGAGAAGCAACATTACAACAATGCAATCATGGTTGGAGGTTGGCTGCAAGAGCAGGTCCAACTATGTTACCAATGCGTTTTTGCACCTTGTCTAAAAGAGAAAAGGCATTATTGGAAGATCCGCCCCAGATATGGCAACAATATTCCATACAAGGCCAGATTTGAGATTTATAGAGATAGAGAATAGAATTCGGAGCAAGAAGGTGGTGAGCTCGATAAAGAGATCCAACCTTAGCGGATGCTAATTATGCAACGAATTTGATATACGGTTTCCAAGAAAAATCGGAAGTAAGAGTTAATCTTAGAAGATGGAGGGTAGATAACTCATCGATTACATTACCGTTCATAAATATATCTAAATTAGATCTAAATTATTGCAATAACAATTGGCTGAAAAAAATTGAGTTTTATCTGAATTAAAGTTCACCAGCTACTGTGAGCCCCATGCTGTAGCAAAAGTGAGATCCTTTTCAAGCTCAAATGCCCCCTCCAAGCAAGCATAGAGTGTTGCCTTCTTATCTTGACAAGAATAAATCAGCGAATAATGCTACCTTAGATGTGAGAATATCTGGAGGATCGTTAAAGTAAATTAAAAAGAGTATAGGGCCAAGGATTGAACCTTGAGGAACCCCTGAAGTTACAGAATATGAAGATGAGTGCTGTCCATCAAGAACAGCTTTTATACTACGATTAGAAAGGAATGATTTAATAATCTTAAAGATGTTACCAGATACACCGCAAGAAGAAAACGTATGGAGAAGACCAACATGCCAAACTTTATCAAAAGTATTAGAAATGTCAAGAGCAATGGCCTTAACCTCTCCACCTTTATTTAATGCACGATAAAACCTTCCAGTTATTACTATGAGCAAATCAGCTGTAGAACGAGAAGATCGTAATCCATATGAATTATTAGAAAGTAAGTTATTAGATTCAAGATGAGAGATGTTTAAGTGTTTAAGCAGATGAGAGATGTTTAAGTGTTTAAGCAGAACACTTAATCTCTCATCTTGAAGAGAAAACACTTCTGCAAGACTATAACAGGTATGTTGTCCGAACCACAAGCTGTAGAAGAGTCTAAGCAGGAAATCACTTTAGATACAGAAGTTTGAGTGATACAAATGTCAAGCAATGGTTCAACCTATTTGACTACTAACTCAAGTAGAAAGTAACTTGTGGAATCAAGAGATGATATTGATGAGAAGTTCTTAGCAAATAATTTAGTTTTGTCTTCAGGTGAGGTGATAAAGTCTAAACCATATAAGAGAGGTGGAATAACAGATTTTCCCTTATCATTGATTCTATTAAAGATTCTCCAGAAGTCATGAGAGCCTAATTTTTGTGATGAGATTTAAGATTTTATGACCTGAGAATAGCGGGCTTTGGCGTTAGACAAAACCTTTTTACAATGGCTCCTAGCAGCAATAAACAGACGTCTGTTTTCTGAAGAATTGTTTTGCTGATAGATACGGAAGTAACAGTTTCAAATGGAAATTGCAGCAGCACAATGTGAGGAAAACCATGGAGAAGAGTGAGGCTTGACCTGGAATCTTCGATAGGGAATAAAAGATTCCATACCAGCCTAAATCCACGAGGTTATGTAGGAAGCACATTTGTCAGCAGGAAGACGAAAGATTTCTACCTTTGGACCATCACAAAGAAAACCATAGAAAGAGTCCCAGTCAGCTTTAAGGTAGTTGTAAGAGGTACAATAATAGGGGGATTCAGATGATGAAGAATGAGATAACAGTTTTAGAGAGATCAAACCGTTATCAGAAGCACCTAACGGTGAATGTGGAGAAACTGAGAATCGACAAGGATCAAAGAGCCAAGTCATTCAGTGTAATGAGCAATAAAGTTACAAACGACAATAATATTGGCTGATGGATAAAGAGAGAGGGCTTGGTCAATTTGATCAGAAATAACATTAAAAAAAGTGAAGTCTTGAGATGAAGGAGGGCGATATAGAACAAAGAGAAAGGCAATTGAGAGAAGTGGCGCTAAACGAAAGCACATAAAAGAATAGTCTGTGGGTTTAAACCTTGTTTCCCAACAAATGGGTGAATTCTTAAGAATGTAAATGCTCAGGCCAAGCATACCACAGAGTTCGGGAAACCTGACTACCTGCCGGCCTCAGAACCAGAAAACTAAGTTTTAGAGGTGTACCCTCATTAGGAGAAGTTTTAGAGGTGTACCCTCATTAAAAACAGAGACACAAGCAAAACCCATGCATTGAGTCAAGAAGATCCAGCATTCAACATCTTAAACTGGAAACAAGACAGTAGCCGGAGGCATTTAACATCTGTCCAAGATATAACTTGAGCCAATGTATTGCTCCGCCTGACCGCCATTTGTTAATACTAGTAGAATCACTACCTATTACCCTTTAGCTTTTATCGGTATCATTATTTTTCAAAATTTATATACATTCTGAGTAACTTCTTTAGCGTGTTTTATATGCTTTTGAACTTTTTCAGGTGTGAAATGTAAAAGATACCGACCACCGGGCTCTTGAGATACTGTATAATACTCGTCTTGTATTGTAGCAGGGTAATATTTAGTCGAACCTTCATCTATTAATTGAACTTTTGTATTATCAATTCTGCCATCAAAAAAAAACACAATCAATAATGCGTGTCCTGAATTGAGTGTCAAACTCTATAGAAAGAGACTGCATAATTTTTTTCTTGAGCACGCTTGACTTTGTTGAGATCAATAACTAACTTGGTATCGTCTTCTTTAAATTTTCCTGCATCCATCTAAGCTGCCATCACAATTGTAGTTGTTTCCCGTAAGCCTGTACTATATCGTTTGCTTGCTAAAGCTATGTTGGAAATACTTTCATTATTCCTTTGTCCTCATAAACATTCCTGAACTTTATTTTGTCGACACATCAGGTGGAGTTCAGTTTGGTGTTTGTTATGCAACGTTCATTACTAAATAGTTCCTTCGTTTCGTTAAATTCAAATTCAAATCTTTCTTCCTGACTTCTAATTGTTTGATGCAGTTCTTCAGACGCTTTTTTTACTTATACATAAATTGTTGAGTTTTCATTAAATAATGTTTTGTAAAATACTTTAAGTACAAATAGTTTCAATTATATATTTTTTATCTATTATGTCTTAACATAAGTAAAATACAAATAGATGTATGTCAAATGTTTATCTTGAATTTGATTAGATTATGTAAGTTTTAAGTCGAAACAGGCAGATATTTGTAATATAACTAAAATTAATATTACATAGGAGTTTATTAAAATTTTATTTATTAACTATTTTACTAAAAATATAACTAATTTAAAAAAATGTTACTTATTCCTTCATTCTTTTTCTCCCATTATATGTAGCTTTTTGTTTCTTTTAGGTCTGCTAATCCGATTTGATGTGTACCGGTAGCCCCTATTTTAGCTTTTCGCCCAAATATAAAAACTAACTCTTTTTTGGAATCTTTATTTTCTTTTCGCATGTCCAATTAACGTGGGCTTCATCATTACATTCTAACGAACAGTTTTTCTCTTGACAAGTAATAATTTGGCAATTATAATTCAGGATATCAAAGAAATTGTCAAGTTTAGCCATAAATTTATCTTTATCCTTTAAGCTTGCTTTTTCCCTAGCAACCAGATTGGCTGCATTCTAATCATCCACCAATCTCCCTATAATATTATGTTAGATATGTGTTACAGGATATACAAATAAAGCATTTGCGTGGATTTATTTAGCAATCAACTTTAAGTAAATATTGTTCATTAAGTATTTTATCGGATAATTTCTTATGTTTTTAGTGTTTCTTTCTTGTAAAAAGAGACCATCTTTAAGAAGATCTCTTAGCGTTGGTAACACCAATACAAGAAAATCTGTTCTAGAACCTACATGTTCCGAATACTTTGATGCGCTCTTTTCTCTAGTTTTTTTTTATTTTTTTTTATTTTAGGTGCCCCAAGAAGTGATAACGGTCTTGTCACATAGCACCGCGGAAGTGCATTTAACCAGGAAGTTCACGCCTCCTTCCTTACCGTGACGCGAAAATATGCCCAAAGCTCGTTTCGAACCTGGATCTCCTGCTTATTAAGCAAGCGTTCTAACCACTGCGCCACGGCCGCACGATAATCATGATAATATTGACTCTACCATGATTTAATAGCAAATTTCATTATTTGTAAACCTTTTGCATTAATGTTTTTTTTACAAATAACGTTAAAAAATAACATAAAAACTATTAGTTTAACAATTTATAAATTGGAAACTTTTTATAGTTTTGATCACATAGAATTCAAGGTGAGTGGATGTAAACAATTACTTGCGTTTAAAAATGCGTGGACGCAAAACAGTATCTGTGGTAGGGTCAAGGCTAAATTACAAAAAATTTACCATAAATATGCAATTTCAAAACACACTTCCCACTAGCTTAACATAATTTTTTTTTTTATATATATATATAGTTTAACATAAACTGTTTTAGTTTTAAGTTAGTTGTACATAAATTTTTTATATACCGGGTTTTTGTAAAATCTTTTTTAAAAAAAAATGATAAAGTATGATAAAGTATGACATACATACATACAGTGCGATGGCAGGATTGTTTTAAAATCGTTTGTATTTGCATCATTTAAAGCAATATAAATGTAATTTATACATTTCTTAATTTCAAACTAAATTAAAAAAAGGTTTGTTTTACTTGTAGTACGTTACAATGTTTTCAATGATTTACTTCAGTGATTTGTCTTTAAAACAGAAATTGTCTGGTGTGGAATGAATGCATCTTAAACGTCTAAAGGAAAGATTAGAAGGGGTAGATACAAACAGGGCTGTCCCAAATGGGACTTCTAGCCCCCCTATGAATTTTATTAGTCAGTAAATTAGTCTCTGGAGTCGGCAAAATTGGATCTATAGTTCGCAGTCGGCAAATGTCGGTCATCGAGGACCATTTTTTTTTAAGCTTGTTGACAAAAAATTATTTTTGGTTTTAGTCAGCAAAAAACAGATACATCAACCCCCCTTTCCCTCATAGAAAGAAGTAATAGTGTGGTTTGTATCCAGGGCCTCTCTTCGGGACGGCTCTGGATACAAATCGCACTATTACTTCTTTCTATGCTAAAACTGTTGTCTCATCGGCTTCATCTCTACCGGTAAGATACATCTTTTGCTAGCTTTTCGACTTCTAGTGGTTTTGACAGTACTTTTACCAGCGCATCTCTTGCTGATGCTGCCACTTATGCCTCTAATTCCTCTTTTGTTGGCTTCACATATAGTGCTATTTTGGCAACCTTAAGCTTGCTTTAATGTTTTATAAAGGTCTCATTAGGGTTTCCAATTATCCAACATTAATAGCTATCCGGATATCAAATACTGAAAATTCAATTTATTCAGATATACTCGGATATCCGGATTACAGACTAAAAAAATATATTTGGCGTTAAAAAGAAAAAAAGTATTAATCTTAAATTAAACTGGTCTATCCTAAAAACTGCACTTGAAAAATTGCAAAAAAGTATATATATATATATATATATATATATATATATATATATATATATATATATATATATATATATATATATATATATATAATATTCTATATAGAATATATATATATATATATATATATATATATATATATACGCATACATACATACATACATACATACATACATACATACATACATACATACCTAAAAACGGCACTTGAAAAATTGCAAAAAAGTATATATATATATATATATATATATATATATATATATATATATATATATATATATATATATATATATATATATATAATATTCTATATAGAATATATATATATATATATATATATATATATATACGCATACATACAAACATACATACATACATACATACATACATACATACATACATACATACATACATACATACATACATACATACATACATACATACATACATACATACATACATACATACATACATACATACATACATACATACATACATACATACATACATACATACATACATACATACATACATACATACATACATACATACATACATACATACATACATACATACATACATACATACATACTTACATACATGACCCCAACAATGACTTTGATCCGGTCCAGTTTTAAATTTATTCTGCTCCACCGTGCGACGTAAACTATTTTAATTTTAATTATTTATTACTTTCCATAGACACTGTTTATTTTAAAATAGGTGATGCTTCAAGTTATTTAAACTCTTCATTATCCAATTTTTCATTAATAAATTCAAAATTCAGGAGTATGAGTAAAGGTTTTAAAACACTAAAACTAATTTTAAAAAACTTAAACTAATCTGTAATCTGCTTAACGGAAACTTGTTGTCAAAATGAAGAGGAGACGAATTTTTTTCTACCAGGTTAAAATTCAATACACAAATCCAAAAAAACGGCAAGGGCGAGGGCGAATGTATACTTATTCTGAATTCTTTTATTTTAAGAAAATTACTAAACCTCAGTGTCAATGACGCTGATTGTGAATCAATTAGTATTATTAATCAAAAAACCAAAAAAATCTTATAACTGCTTTTTACAGATTACCTAATGATAATTTTGACGCATTTGAAAAACACTTAAAAAATATAATGCCAAAAGCACATTTACTTAAATGGTGATTTTAACATTAAAAAATAGTTAATAGTTTCTACGCTAAGCGATTTGTAGATACTTTACTTCAGAACAACGTAATATCTGTAATAAACAAACCTAAGCGCGTAACTCTCAACACTTCTTTACTTAACTAACTTTATCACTAATAGTTGCATGGTCAGAAATAGCATAGAGAAAGTGGACATTTCCTGTCCGCTTTCTCTATGCTATCTTTTTAACAAGACTACTTCTGTCTTTCACTCTAATATACCTTCGTTCTTTCCAAACTCACTTTACTCTTGGTCCGTAGAGCAGGTAATGACGCTCCTTAAGGAGCTGAACTTGACTTTGCGGGCCTTGGTAAAGTGGCCTTCGCAAGGCAATTAGCTGGAGGAGAATAAGCCCCAAGAAGTTTTCGCATTAGTCTTTTTTAGTAATACCTATATTCCCAATTTTTATAAAATTTAACCATGGTGTCATGGTGTCTCTCTAGTGGCTATACATTTTTTCTCCAGTTAAAATACTGCAGAGTTTTCACCACTAAATTCAGAACTGATTTAAATCTAAAAATTATTAAACTTTTTAAATATTTAAATTTATAAGATATTGATTCTAACTATAAAAAATCGCTTTATTAAAAAAAATCCAAGAAAGTTACAATTCTAGTATTATAAGAATTTGCTCTTGTATACAACGAGTAAAGCTATTAAAAAAATAAAATTGACTAATAATTATTTTGATTAGCTTGAAAAATGATAACATCAACGAAGAATAAACGACAAAGCTCGGTAAAAACGAGATAAAATTTATTTCAAAGTACTTTTTTTCTTTGTTACAAGTTTTAAGAGAAGTAGCAAAGATAATGCGTAAGTACTTTATCCGATAAGTGTGGCTTTATATTGATCCTAGAGGTTTTTATTCATAAAATAATTTGCTACCATAAGCAGCTTGTTCCGCTCTATTTCGTTCAAAAAAATAAGATAAACTAATCCAAAGTTATTCGCTAAAAAGATGCTATTTTATCTCTAACGCAGTTTGAATTAATTTTTACCTCGACAGCAAATGGCTGAAGGTTTTTATTATTTATTTTATTTTACTAATATATTCAGAAATAAGTTTTTGTTTCGAATAAGATTTTATTGAAGTATTATTTATAGTAAACAAAAATGATGCGCCAAGTTAGTAAGTCAATATATATATATATATTACAACTATTTATGTTTCAATACTTGATCTAGACAATTTATTTTTTTAAAAAATTGCTCTGTAAATACTAACATTTTTTATCTTTAACTTTTATAAAACTAATAACTTTAAAAGCATTGATATGATATAATTGATATAATAATAAATATTTTTGAAACTACTTTTTAAGTCTTGCTAAAAAACAATTATCAAGCAAAAATTAGCTAGTAAATGCCGACAAGAGAACTTTGCTTGGCACAACCATTTTTATACATATACATTTATTACTTATTAACTACGAACTATATATATATATATATATATATATATATATATATATATATATATATATATATATATATATATATATATATATATATATATATATATATATATATATATATATATATATATATATATATATATATATGTATATATATATATATATATATATATATGTATATATATATATAACTTTTTAAATTCATTGCTTATTATTATATTATTATTATAAACTTATTGCTCCTAATATATATATATATATATATATATATATATATATATATATATATATATATATATATATATATATATATATATATATATATACATATATATATATATATATATATATATATATATATATATATATATATATATATATATATATATATATATATATATATATATACATATATATGTATATATATATGTGTGTATATATATATATATATATATATATATATATATATATATATATATATATATATATATATATATATATATATATATATTTATATATATATACATATATATATTATTGCAACTTTTTAAATTTATTGCTCTTTATTACCCATAAATGCTTGAAAAGGAAAGTATTTACTTACATACCAATATTGAAAATTTAACATTTTCTCATTTAGACAATGAGTTCAATATAATAATATAAGCTAACTTTTAAAAATAAAATAATTTAGTTTTAAAAGTTAGTTTGTAGTTTTATTTATTTAACAAAAGAATTTTTATACTAAATTGTTTATTGATAACATCTTTATCAAAATGATTTAAACATATTTGAGCAATTCTTCGATTTCAATTAAGTTACCTTATTTAAATATATGCGCTACATAATTTCTAATCACAATGTTTCTTTCTAAGGTTATATTAAATATCTCATAATTATTTAAATAGTAAATAATTTTTTTTGAAGAAAATCACCGTAGACGGTGATAACTTTGAATTGCAAAGAGTTTTTCCTTTATCATATTTGGTATAAGTCGGTCAGATATGCCTAAAAGATGCCGGAAAATGTCTAGTATGCTAAAGATATTACTGAATTTTTTTCAAATGTATAGTTTTTAAAAATTTTAAGAGAAAGAAGGAATAAAGAAAGACAGCTGCAATCACTGTGACATTTTACAAATTGTTACCTCATTTGAGACATTGAGAGATAAAAATTTTCTTATTCACGCGCATTCGGTATTTTTTTTTAAACTTAGATTGTTTGGAAAGAAAAAAAACTTATACAAATCATATCAACAATTTTTTTATTAGGCAGATTCAATGGACTTTTTTACTTCATATTTTTGACTTAATTTTAATTTAACAAGTTATTTTGAAATTATGGTTACACATAGACCTCCTGTTGCTAATTAGCTGCGGCGTGTATTTTACTCTGAAATCTTATTATGAAAACAAACTTGTGATTACGAATAAATTCTTTTTTTGTAAATGACAAAAATAGTTGCTAAAGTCATTGTTACTTAATGACGTGTTTAACTTAAGCGTATCAATCTCATTTTTTTATTAATACATTATACACTCACGCACACACACACACACACACACACACACACACACACACACACACACACACACACACACACACACACACACACACACACACATGCTATTCACTTATTGCTCTAAAATTTGGGGTGGGGATGAAGAACAAGTTTTAATGTATTTCTTATTTTAAGACTCAAATCACTGCAAGTTTTTGCAAAGGATTTGCATTTGATTTAAGCATAAACATACCTAAATTTAAAGTTTGCTCATTGCGTAAAAGTTATTTTTTTTAAACAACGAAAATGCTGCCGCGTTCCCTGATATATTTACATATAAATATAGATGAATAAAAAAAAAAAAAAAAATATATATATATATATATATATATATATATATATATATATATATATATATATATATATATATATACATATATATATAAATCAAAGGCTCATGGCAAAAACAGGAAACGTCACTTTTTTGAAAACTGAAAAAAATCAAAATATATCTTCAAAGATTTCTCTTACACTCATTAAAACATCATTTACGCTCTCCATATTGGACCCTTAGTTTTTATTTTGTTTTTGCTTCAACTTCAATAATGTAGGCTATGATTTGTACCACATGTCAATAAAAAAAAACTCAAAACTTTCAAAAAGTCACATTCCATTTTTTTTGCGCTGAGAAGCGGAGGGGTGTTCGACCCTCCCTCTCAAAGAAGGTGATATTCAATTTATAGTCATTTTTTTTACGAATTTAGTTGGCTAGTCAGGTATTTGACACCATTCAGTCGGGTAAGTTATAGTTTTTTTTTAAGGATTTTGTGAACTATATATAAGAATACTGTAAATGCTTACATCATACTTTAATGAGTTTGTTAATTTAACTATTGCCTCATTATTTTAAACTGGTGTTTAAAATAATGGAAAAAAATAATAATTTTTATCTATATTTACAATAACTGGTAAAAAATTGTTGAATAAATATTTAAAATGTAGATTATGTCAATAATACTGGGAAAAGTATTGTGAATAAATAAAATCCAAAAAGTAAATAAATAAGGGTATTCAGTAGTGCTGAGCGTGATCGATCATTAACTATAGTTTAAATGCAATAGGAACATTTGTTCCACAAATCTTTAATTCTCCTAGAAAAAGGTTTAAAAATAAGTTAACTTATTGGGCTCGGAATGGAATTGTGATTGCTATATTCTTCTCTCGCACACACATTGTATTTTCATAATCTAGAAATTCGAAGCGTCAAACATCCGGTTAGAGTTTAAACAGATATTCAGGTTTTTAGCATACTACGACATAAGCAAATTCTGTGCAAGCTTTTTCCAAAACCGTAATATTGTCTTTAATCCAAATATTTTTGAGATTTGCACCTTTAACAATTGCTCCCATTAAAAACAGAAATCGGTATACTATTTGAATGAAATGCCTCTTGAAAAAAATATTACAGTGAGGAAAACATTAAAAATAAAAATGAAATTGAATTCTGGTGCAGCATAATTTTACTCTTAAGAACCTTGATTATGTAATCAAAAACGCAATTCTTGGTGTCATTGTTTATTTGCAGACATTTATATGTTTATATGTGAACTATGTTTTTAGATATTTTAATGGCATGCTGTGTTATTATGGACAGTAATGTATATAATAAATTGAGCAGCTGGTTGCCTATGATGGCGTACTAATACTTATTTTATTTAGAATAACTTATAAAAAAGCAAAACTGTTGAAAAAACTCTGAATGTTATTCTCAATATTGCAGGGAATGTCTTAAAGTCTTAAGAATATTATGTTTTAAAGTGTTAAAGTCCCGCTCACAATGTAAGAACCTACAACTTTGTAATAACGTTTGAAAATAAATTAACATTTTTGCACTATACAAAAAGTTAATTTGTTTTCAAAATTGATAAATAATTAAAATTTTAAAATTACGGTAATAATTAATATACAATTAAAATATAACTTTTTTTGCGAAGTTTACCTCAAAGTATAACTACAACGAGAAGATTTGTTAAAGTCTTTTTTTAACTCTCATTAAGGCGCGATTTTTACCTTCTATAAAAATACCTTCAAAAGAAAAAAGTCTCAATCTTTTTAGAAAATATATGAAAGAGAATAGTTAAATTTTTTACTAACGATATAAATGCCGCTTATCGATTGCTGCATATCCTAGCTTTGCCATTAACGACCGTTAAATGATCAACAAGTTTCTTGCCACAAATAACTTCTATATTTAGTCAACATAATTGCTTTAGAAACTTGAAGCCACTAGGCGAAATTTACAAAATGTTGTCAAACAAAAGTTGTTTAATTACTCTTAACCAGCATTTGTAAAATGTTAGTGTTAAAACACAATGCCAACACTTCCTTTTCATTTGCATTTTGGTAAAGTAGTAGCTAACAAAATCTTTGTTGTCAAACCATTGCTTTTATTTTCAAAAGTTTTAAATAAAAACACTGGCTTGCAAACCCGTTAAATAAGCTAGAGAATTATTTTAGTTATTAAGCTGCTCTTGAAGATTTATCAGTCTTATCACAACGCACCGCGGAGAAACATTTAACGAGCTCGTTCACGTCTACTTCTTTACCAATGTTGCTTATTGGGCTAAGCAACAATCCTAACCACTGCTGCTTGAATAACTAGCGAAAAGCTTTATGGCCGTTTTTAGGCAATTCCTTTTTTTTTTCAAATTACTGCTGTATTTTTTCATTTAGGTCATAAAAAGTTTGATTTTTATTATTGGATTTATTACACTTATGATATTATTTGAACTTATAGCATTGCGATTTTATTACGACATGAAGCAACCTAGATATCAACGCTTTGTAGCTATCGATATTTCTTCAATATAATGATAGTTACATAGCGTAGCGATGTAGCTAGCTGCAGCATAATAACAAATTTTTAGCTAGTTAATGTCTGGAAATCGCAGGTTTGTATCTAAGGCTGTCGACGGGTATCCGCTCGTTGGCTACTGCCCGGGTGGCATTTTAAGATGACGGGTAACCATTATTTTATAAGTTAAAAATTCATTTTATTCATTTTTATACTTTAAAATCATTGGCCGGTTCAATAAAAAAAAAAGCAATTGTTTTTACTCAGCATTTTTGGAGTAATTGCTCAGCTTTACAAGAATAATAGTTTGAGCAATTTTGATCAAATTTTTATTCGCATTAATCTGAGCAATTACTCAAAAAACACTGAGTGAAAGAAATTGCTTACTTTTATTCACCCGTCTTCTTTAATCCTAATAAAACAGTTTAACAATAATTATTTAGTACATGAAAGAAGATCTTCAAGATCTTGTTAAAACACTTTAGTAGTTACGATTTATTATCAGAATTTCTGAAAACATTCAATACAACGTTCAGAAAGTTATTTAAGTTTCTTTTTCAGAATATTTTTATCAATTATTGTTACTTAACTATTATTATTTTTACTTCTGTGTACAATCTTGTACACAGAAGTAAAACTTGGTAGTCGATATGAGTTAGTGTCGCTAGTTTGGTGTGTATACACACTACAACAATTTGGCTAGAGATATTATTATTATATTATTGTTGCTAACTATAACGTAACAAAAGTCTGTATCTGTTCGATACTTACATATCATAGTTTTGTAGCTGTCAACATGGTTTTTTTCAATTATTAAAACTATATAAAAACGATATAACCACAAACAAAAACTAAACGAATTTGGATCAATTAAAATTAAAAACGTGTCATATAGGTCAACGTGTAACATTCTTACGTATAACTTTCTCGGCGGATATTTTCTGTGAGTATTTTTGTATTAAAAATGTTTTCTGTCAAGTAGAGAATGGAAATCTGAAACTAAACATATGAGCTAAAATAAAACAACGGCTCGTTGAATGTGTAGTAAAGATTTCCTTCCCTCTGCAATTTTTCTATGTTATACAACAAAATTATTATTATATATGATTAGAAAATCACTGCCAGCCCTTATTTTATGAAATATTGTTTTAACACATAAGTGTTTATCTAGAGTGTTCGTAACGTAATGTTTGTGTAAAAGTCCTGTAATTCTTTTTAGTTTGTTTTGATATAAATCTTTTTTTTCCTTATGAATCTTTCTTTAACCTATTTTAGAATTTCTGCTTTTTTTAACCTAATCTAAACTCTCGATTTCTTTCCGCACAACGGCAAAAAAATAAAAAACAAAAAATACAAAAAAATATAAAACCAAAAAAAACAAAAAAATATAAAATCAAAAAACACAAAACACAAAAAAAATCAAAAATACAAAAAACATATAATAAAACAAATAAAAAATAGAAAATGTATATATTTACGAACATTTGTAATAACTATATATTGTAAAACTATAGAAAACCTGAGTTAATGTAATTTTAAAGAAAAAATTGAAGATATTTTTTATTTTGTAATAAAAAAAAAATAATAATAAAAAAAAAATAACTTTCATATAGTTATATCTTTCCGCTTTCTCTATGCCATCTTTCTTACTCGACTATTTCTGACTTTCACTCTAATTCCTTTGTTCTTCTAAAAACACTTTCTCTTAGTCCGCGAAGCGGGTTATGGTGTTCTTTAGTGAGCTGAACTCGCCTTTACGGGCCTTGGTAATGTGGCCTCTTTAAGGCAATTAGCCGGAGGAGGATAAACCACAACACCAGATAATTTACAAAGCCGTCTGCGAGTATTGTAAGAAAATAAGTTTCTAATAATGTAAGAATAGTAATAATAGAATAATATTAACATAATGACATAAATATAAATAAGTAATACGATAATGTAATGCGCTTTTACAAGCTGCCCGGTTGGAGATCTGCCTGGCGGGAAATCGGCTAGCGAATAGCTAGCTATAATCGTAATGATAAAGACAGCAATTTGGACACGAGGATCACTAGTTTTTTTAAGTTAGCAAAAATCTATCGATATTTATAAAGATAAAGTTAGCAATTTGGCTGCGAGGACAGCTAGCTTAATAAGCTAAAGACCCATTAGCTATTGTAGCTAGCGTCATATCGTAATAAAATCGCAACCAGCTGTAGCTTTGTAGATATTTTGTAGCTAGCTAGAAAGGTACGATATGTAACTAGCGACACATTGCTACAAAATCGCGATGTTTAAAGTTCAATTATTCTCATAATTATAATAGACTCAACACTAAAAATCGAATTTTTAAAGATGTTAAAAACATTAGGAAAAAATAAAATAAGAAAAGTAAAATCGCTTGAAAATTGCTATAAAGCTAGCTAGTCGCTCGCAAGTAGCTAGCTCATTTCCCACTGGGTGCTTGCAAACTTTTCTACCTTGCAAACCTCGCGGCCGAATTGCTGACTTGATCGTGACGAGTTGTCTCAAAATAGATGCTAATTTATGTAGCTAGCAATCCGTACGGCCAAATGGATGTCCGCATTATTACGAGCTATCGCTAGTGAGTTATCACCTCATTTTTACTTCGATATCTGACATAATATAACTACTATAACAAACCAACAACTTTTTGATTTTAAAATGGTCTGGGTAGATTTGGGTAAAATGAAGCATTTAGCTAATATGAGCATATCAAAAGATTTCTAAGGTGCGAGTAGCGCAATTCAAGTTGCTTTGTATTTTTTAATCAGCTTTTTTATGATGATAACAGGAAGCAGTATAATTAGTGTAAATTTATACGCAGTAATTAGCGGCTTTCATCTAATTAAAACGCTATTTAATTTTCTGTGTTGTTAAATTATTATCATTACACATAAAAGATATAAAAGAATCTGTTACACAAAACTTTGATGTTGAAATATAGATATTTACTTTTTCATAAAGAAAAATATATAAATTCCATTTTTGATTGGAAGACAATCCATAGAAAACTTGTTTTTTTTTGTTGATCTTATTATAATATTTTCGTGTAATATGAGCATGCTCAAATTACCCAGAGTTTTTCATTGCTTTTTGAATAAAAGCAAAACACAGAGAAAATTTTTAATATTTTAACAAAACTAAATATCTTTCTTTAAATTAGATTTAAAAAATTTATATTTTTATTGCTTAAAAGTTTGAGGTAATAAAAAGGTCCTCTATTTCTAAGATATTTTAGGACTTTCAGAATCTGGGGATGCATAACCCCCATCCCACCTGGATCTGTTGATGCCTGTTTTGATAGCTTTTAGCTATCAACTATAAAAGGGAATAAAAATGACATATCGTCGTGGATAGTGCGAAACCGCGTAACTAGCATTGGATAATACCGCGTATTTACAGTACATTTTTTTTACTAGAAAAGTTCAAAACTTTAAATTTTTTTTATTTCAACAGATTTTGGGTTGATATTAGTATAAAAAGTATTATTCATGTTTTTTGTAATGTCAACAATATATATTTAGTGTTAAAATTATTAACATCCTAATATAGCACCCAATGCTAGTTACGCGGATTTGCACTATCCCCGACGATACATAACGTGATGAATACATTTTTTTCATATTAGAAATAAAAGTTACATCATATCTCATATGAATGAAAGTGTTATACACTTGTTAACGTTTAAACCTAAACCGTTCGTTTGGACTATCGCAATTCGAAGACGCAAAAAATTAAAAACCAAGCTGCTTTAGTTTGTAAATTCTGGAAAAAACCTTCCTTTTCTATTACCGTTGCTGGCAAAAGTGAATTTTACCCTGCTTTTAAATATTTTTTTTTTCTAAGGTTTAAATTTTTATTGTCTGAAAAGATGTATATTTTATGTCACAAGGCAGTTTGACAAAAACACTTTAATTGCTAATAAAATTACAGAATTAAAGCTTGATGAACTGTTCAAAAACAATTTTTTAGTAATGAAACTTTTCATAAACATAATCACAATGCTTCTGAAAAGTTTGTTAACCTGAAATTCTAAATTTTCTTGCTATTAAAATAAATTTTATCATCAAAATTTCCATATAAAAATAAGAAGGTACATGATCTTGAAATCAAGGTCTTCAATTCAAAATCTAATAACGATTCAATGAATCATAATTTATGATTCAAAAGTCTCATGTATAACTTAAAAGAGATTTTTTAACTACTGGTAATACTGTTATCAAAAAGATCGGTTAGGTTGTAGTATTGAATTATTGTACCTAACTATAACATGTCTGTATATAAAATTTATATCTATAACAACTATAACTGTATATAACTATAACAACTGTCTGAGACAGTTGTCATAGTTATATGTAGTTATAGTTGTATAGACAGTGTCTAAACAACTATAACTGTTTATAACTATAATAACTTTATATAACTATAACAACTGTCTGAATATACATAACTTTAACATAACATTAGTCTGAATCTATTTGATAGCTATATATGAAGTAAATTAGGCTAAACATGTTTTTTTTTTTAAATAATAACAACCGAAAAAATGCTCTAGATAATTAAATTTAAATGTTATCAATCAATCAAATATATTTACAAGCTCTAGGCTCCTAATATTATTATGTGTTGTATGTTTGAAAAAATAACATTAAAGTTTTGATCTGTAAATAAATTTTTGACTGTTGAATTAATTTAAAAAAAAAAATGTTTTATTTCTTTTTTCTTTTGCTGTTCTGCAGATTAAACAATCAAAAATAATGGAAAGACTTTTAAATAATTACATAGTTAATTGTTTTGATGGAATAATGAAACCGATGCAAAATTTGCTTGATTTTTTTTAACAAAAATGTTAATTTTAAATCTTTATTATATTTAAATTTTCTATTATTACACAACATCTAAATGATAAAATCTTGAAACATTTTTATTAAAAATGCTTTTTTATTTATAGTTGTGGCTTAGGAAGCATTTGATGCAAAATCCTAATCTCTTCCTTCTTGACAGGGTATAAATTAGACACTTCTAGATAGGTCACATTCTGTTTTTTTATAGAAAGATTTACAAATTTTGAATTTATTTTTTAACACTAAATTAAAATCTAGCTAACTAACTATAGCAAAAATCATTTTTCAATGGTTTTTCTAAAATTCATTTTAAATGCATTAATTATGTAAAAGGTAAAATGTGAACTTTGATATACAAACTGCTAATCTTTAAAGGCCTAAACTTTTTTAGGAGATAAACATATCCGCTTAATGAACCAGGAATATTTTTCTTTAAATTTGAATAAGTTTACTTAGTAACTATTTGTCTATTATCCTATATATGTCAACTTACAATTGCTAAAGGCAAAACTAAATCTTCATGCATTAAGTGAGTGCTGTAGTTGTGACTGGTTTTTATTACAATTATAGTCATAAAAATGACATTCTATAGTCATAATATATGACATTAATGCATCTAAACAAATATAGTATATGCATATAATTTAATACAATATCATCAATAACAGTTTTTAAAAAAAAACAAAATAAAATAGATCAAATGAAATAAAATAATCATAATATGATTGAAAAAAAGAATGAAAGCTTGATTCCTCTCTTTTACCTCTTTCTATGTCCTCTATGTTTCTTCTTTATCTTCTCCCAAAGTCAAATTTGATTTATTTTGAAATCATTTTCATAGTTATGGTTAAAATAAATTTAAAAAATTATGTACTAATAAACATTTTAGTTACTTAAAGTTTACCAAAATTTACCTCCCTCCATTTGTAGTTAATGTGTTCTAATTAGAGAACTCAGTACTTTTAAATATTAAAAGAATAAAAGTTTAATATACTAAAATTATTTAAATTTTTGTTTAGGTGTTGCTGAGTTAGAGGAAGGAGCTTCATTGATTTTGCAACCAAGAACTCCGGTTGTTATAAAAACTGATGTTCTGTTTGAAAGTCAATATAAAGCACTCGATGAACTTGGAAAGTAAGTTTTTTTTTATTTTATTTTCAATTATAACAACATGCTGTTATGCAAAGTGGTCAAAAATAAAATTTTTTCTCATAGTTACATGAATAACTTATGATTGGTAACTTTAAATATATATCATAGTTTCTTTTGAGATTTAAGTAGTTAGTACTAAATATCAACAATTTTTGAAAAACATTTTAAAAAGGTAAACATTTGAAAAGTTTTACTTCACTACTTCCAATTTTTTTGAATCAGCAGATAACTGTCTCTAAATTATTTGATTTTTTCTAAAAATCTTCTTTCAAATGCATCTTATTTCTAGAATTTAAAAGGTCAGACTCTGCCATAAGCTGAAGTTGATTCAGTTTGCTCAGTACTTACAACAAGCATTTCCACTAAATTAAGTGAACCATCATATTTGAAAAGCGACAGTTCATTTTCGATTTTGAGGCCAAAATTTAGTTAGCGTTTTTTACACGTGATTCACATAACAAAGGAGAAGATGAAGTTCCATTAATGGTATAAGTTCCAAGATGTTTGAAGATCCAGTATTGATGCATGAACCCCACATTGCCAAACAACTTTATCTTTTTGATTTCACCCCTAAACATTATAAACTCTGAGATGAGAAATAAGAAGTGACACCAATAGTTAGTAGTTTTAAAGCATGATCTACGCACTAAAAAAAAAAAGGTGGAAATTTCTCTTAGGGTAAAATATGTGGTATACCCTTAGTAAGGTATAATTTTCTACTTTCTAAGCTAGAAAGTCACAAGAGACAACAAAGTTGAATGTTTAATTAAGCAATCATTTGTTTCTTGAAATTTTTTTTTTTTAGCAACCTTTTCATTTAAAAATCTTTTATGAGTTGGTAATGTTGCTTCATATATTCAATAGGCAAGTTGAGTTCAATGACTCCAAGATACACTTTGAGAAGGCATCATTCATCGGTTCCTATTTTTAGTAGATGGTCATTGAAGGCACTTTGAGAAATAAACACTTTTTCACAAAGGTTACCAAAGTCCTAACAATGCAAAACCACAAAATTAATAGACTTCAGGCAAAATTTGAATGCTAATTTACATGAAGATACTCTTGCAACACTCTTTATAATTTTTGGCAAAATTCAGCTTTATGAATATTCATTTACAAATTTTGTATGTAAACAATTAACTAGTTGTTTACAAAATTTCCAGGAAATAGGGTTTGTTGAATTTTTTTTTTTAATTGATCAATAAACAAGTTCTTTACTCATATTATTGTTAATTTTAGATGCACAATAAATAAAAAATTTATTTATGATAAATATAAAAAAAGAGTTTTTTTTACTAGATCTAGTATTTGGATAAATTTTGCAGAATTTCATCTAAAATTCATAAGTATTCTTATTTTACCTTATAACGCTCTTAGGTAGCAACCAAGTCCATAGCAATGTCCTTAGCAGGGCCTATTCTAGGAAAAAAAATTGGGCGACAGTACCCCATCATACCAGCGAACTTTAGCAGAAAATCTGCGGGTTTTTTTTCGCGAATAAAAAAACATTATTTATAAATGCGGAAAAAAAAAAGGTCCTCAAATTTTAATTTGGCCAGCACCCAAATACGGTCGATGCTATCGAAAACAGTCTAGAATAGCCCCTGCCTAGTTACCATAAAATTTATTCTCTATTTTCCTCTCATATGTGCTTTTATATTTTACTCTGAACATTCACAAAGGTGTAACAGTTACGTGTTCAGTGGTCGAAATATTATATTTTGAAGTCACAAACTCAAACAGATAAATAACCTGAAAATTTGTTATAGTTTTGTTGTAGATTTTATACTTTATCTAATTTACAAACAATTATTCTTTAGAGAACTGCGCGCCTTTAAACTTGAATTGTTTTAATAATTAATACAAAGGAAGCTCATGAAGATATTTATAAAATTAGAGTATAAAAAACACCTTAAAAAGTAAAAAAAACACTTCCTTGGATAAAAAAAAAATCCACTTGAGTGTCATAAATTTTGCTCTCGATATACCAACAGTTGGTATAAGTACTGGTGTAGGGCCAAAATGATTATTAACCTTCCAAAACAATTTTTTTTAGATAAAGAGTCTACTTCTATCCATTTTTAAGGATTTAATGGATGAGGATTTATCAAATAATGTTTACATGAAAAATAAATTAAAAAAAATAATGTTTACATGAAAAAACCCAGAACACAAATGAGGCCCTAAATAGACTCATATGGTAAAGGTTACCAAAAACTGAATTTGTTGGCAGGGAAACCATAGAAATGGGTGTAAACTCAGCTATTATTCACTTTATTAATGTACGTAAAGAAATAAAAAAAAAGGGAAATTTGAAAATCTATGGCAACAAATTTATATCATTCACGCATTAAGCAAAAGAAAAAAAAGTTCACAGATGAAGAAAAAAAAGCATAGAAAAGAATTGAGCCAGAAAAAAAAGATTTTGTGATAAAAAGAAATAAAAAAGAATTAGTAGATTCATATCAAACTGGTGCTTACTGAGTAGATAATTTATTTTCTGTTTTGCATTTTTCTCTATTTTTAATTTTTTTTATACATGCCATAACTCATAACATGATGACTCCAGATTAAGCATTTGACTTGAAAGTTTTGTTTTTGTTGATTTATTACTCCAGATGACCCTTTTACAAAAAACACTGAATACCTTGAGAAAATCTAGTTTAGGTGCAAATTTATATCAACATTTGTTTGAAAAAAATGGCATTTTCAGAAAAAATTCAATAATGCTTAGAGTAAAACAATTTATGCAAATCCTATTGGTCATCCGGAGTATAATATAATACAAAAGCGCAAAAAGTTTTTCAATTTTGATTTTGTTTTATTAAGTCATGATGTTTCAAAATCTTTAGTTTTAATGGTCAAATTTTACACATTTTCCGCCATTATAAGTCTTCTGTTTGAAAAATAAAAAAGTTTTTTTTATGCAAACTGTTTCCGTTTAACAGTTTTAATAAACTAAAAAAGTTACAATGATGTATTTCAGAAAGTAGCTTTTTTACCTGCTTACCTTATACTATAATAATATAGTACCTTATGCTATAATAATATAGTACCTTATACTATAATAAAAGTTAGGCTTTAATGGTTTTTTATGGTTTATTTTGAGTGCATTAAAAAAATATGTAAACTATTTTGCAAACTTTAAATTTATTTAAAATTATTTTAATTAAATTTAAAAAACTATTCAGATTATGTTTAATTTTAATATATTTTTAATCAAAATTAAAAATGAATCATTAAATTAAGCTAATAGAGTAAGTGAAACTCTAACAGCCCCCCGAACACTTCCCTGGTATTAATTTGCTTAACTTAATTCTATTAGCAAGAGCTAGTTTATCAAGGCTTGTGTTTTGGAGTTAATGTGTTTGATGTTAACAAGAAGGGGCTGCAACAGCGATTAAAAAACCTCCTTTACTGTAGTGGCTTTCTCCTGAGGGGGTAAACACATTTAAAAACAAAGAAAGGGTTTAATATATTTAGGTCTGTATCACCTAATAACTGAAAAACAAGTGCATTTCAAATTTTATGCATTTTCAATTTTAGAAATAATTTGGGAAATTTATCATGTTTTAATAATAAGCAGCACCACTGAAATATTATTATAAATATTATTATTTATATAAATATATATATATAAATATTATTATATTGTTAACTTGTTGAAAACAGAATTTCATAGTACTCCAGGGCATTGAAAACAATCTTAAGCAAAAATTCTTATTTGAAGATGTTATAAAAGATTTTACACAGTAAAAACAAAAATAATTTTAATTTAAAATTTTATGCTATTGTCATGAGTTTGAAATAATTATAATGTTATTATTTAACATGGGTATAAAAGAAAGTTGTTTATTTTTAATTATTAAAAAAATTTTAAGTTAATTTTTACAAACAATGAATAAAACATTATTAGTATATTAAGTTTGCTTTTTTTTCTTTTAAATCAATTTCAGGTTGTAAACATTGATTTATATATATATATATATATATATATATATATATATATATATATATATATATATATATATATATATATATATATATATATATATAATATATATATATATATATAAATATCAAATCGACTTGATATATATATATATCAAATCGACTAAAAGATCATAGATGATCTGTTTTATTCAAACAATTTATTACAATTTATTTTATAATTACAATTTATTCAAATAGTATAATTACAATTTATTCAAACAATGCAAGCAATACTAATCTGTATATATAATCAATTAAACTTCATTTGTGTATAACTTTTGGAATAAACATGACAAGTTAAAAACTTAAACAATACTTATAAAGAATAAAATAAGGCTTATTACATAAAAAGGATATATTGCTGAAGCAGAAATTACACAAAGTAAGAAAAACAAAATATAGCAGGTTTGAAGTCGAATCAATTTGTACAGACAAGATTTTATTCAGAAAGATTTTAAGCATGGTCAAATCTTTTTTTTTTATCAACAAATTTAACTATTTTGAAATAAAGTTTATCAAAGGTTGAAGAAAGACCTGGTGTTCTATTCAATATTAAGCTCTTGGTTCTAAAAGTATGTGATTCTTTTACCTAAATCTTGCTAGAATCTGAATTTGTAATATTATTTTCTGAAGCTGTCGTTCTTTATATATAATCAACTATGTTTAACTAAAAATTATCAGAAATAATAGTTTTTTTTTTTTTAATTAAAAAAAAAGTATTTTGTATTTTAAAATATATTGAAAATAAAAAATCCATCGAAAGTTTTATTTAGAATACAAATACTAAATGCTTGACTTGAAAAGTTTAAAAATACAAAATACAAATACTTTAAAATTATTTCAAATACATATTATAAATACACTGCTTGATATATATTTAAGAAACAACAGGGATTTTCGAAATTAAATCTAGAACCCTTGAACATTTGATTAAAAAAGTTATTACCTGTGCTTACCACTGATTAATAACTAAATAATAATTAAATTTTAATTTGATTTCTATCACTAAATAATAATGTTATGCAATGTAAAGTGTTGCAAACTGAATTAATAAAAATAAAATATTGTTTTAGAGGAAAATTTGGAGTTGTAAAAAAATGTCAATCCAAAGCAGGCGGAGAATTTCTAGCTGCAAAGTTTATCAGAAAAACACCATCTTCGAAATCAGAAGTTCTCAGGGAAATCAAAATGATGAATATGCTCCATCATAAAAGATTAATTCTGCTTCATGATGCATTTGAAACGCCAAAAGAGATGATTGTCATTATGGAGCTTGTTACAGGTTTTCTGATTTTTTACTTTTGAAAATCTAATTAAAGATGCACTTTTTTTTTTTACTATTTAAATTTAATTTATAAAGGAGGAGAACTTTTTGAGAAAGTGGTAGAAGAAGATCATTTAACAGAACGACAGGTTATTCGTTACATGAAGCAAGTCTTTTATGGTGTTCAGCATATGCACAGTAAAAATATGGTACATTTGGATTTGAAAGTAAGAAACATTAAAACAAACAAAAAATCAATTTCTTCTAAACGCTAAATATAATTTTTGGCTTCTTATGAAAATTTTTATTTTATTTTACATTAAGCCAGAAAACATACTGTGTTTGAGTGGAGGTAAACCTGGTTACGAAGAGATTAAACTCATCGATTTCGGTATGACTAGAGTCTTAAAGCCAGGTGAAAAAGAAACTGCAATGTGTGGAACTCCTGAGTTTGTTGGTAACATTTTTTTATCTTAAGTTATAAAATTTTGATGACAAATTAAAATAAAAATATAATTAAAAAAAATTGTTGTTATTAAAAAACCAAAACCAAAATGTTTATAACTAAGTAACAAAAATGTTTTTAAGTTTTAAAAGGAAAACACAATTTTTTTTATTTTTATATTAAAAATTGTATTCTAATATATATCTTCAAAATTTATTATTTTTTGAATAAATTTTTTATTTTTAACAAATAATTTTTTACATAGGTAATAATGGTTCATTTGTATAAGGCTGTAGGTCATTTAGAGATGCTGAAGGGTTCTGGTTGTACAGATGTTTAATGGGTATGTGATATTTGTGTTATAGGTGGACCATGTTATGTCTATATGGTGGTTTGCCACTTTGGTAATTATGTGGTCTGTTTGTTGAGTATGATGGTTATGTGGTCTTAATTGTAGGTATGGTGGTTTGCCACTATGGTTTTTTTTAGAAATTGTAGAAGTTTTTTACTATTCAAAGCAAGTACCTTTCAAAAATAAGAAGTGTTGGAAAAAAAGTGCATGTCAAAAAAATTTATTTTCTGTAACCTTTATGTAGTCTGAAAGATAAAGTATTTAAAACATAAAAATAGATTTTCAAAGTTTTGCAGTTTTCAGCTTAATTGCATCTTTGTCTGTTCATAATGTGCACATTCTGTTTGTGTATGCATAATACACCATAATTTAAAATTTTTAAAAAATGATTATTTGCAGCAGAAAATCAAAAATTTGTGCAATTTATTGATGTAACAGTTGTTCTGGCACACAAGTTGACTATATTATTTACGACAGCATCTGACACAAAAGTGAACAGTAAGTTGATTCCAAACAGTGGACAACAACAAATAGAACTAAACTATTAGCAATGAAGCTTATATTAAATGAATTCATTTAGCTGTGTAAAGAAATTCTCATTCATTTATTGCAAAATCACAATCAAGCTATCTAAAGCATCTCAAAGAGTTAATTACTCTTGATATGGCAATTTTCTTTGTAGATTTTGTAGAGAGTTTTGTAGTACATAATGAGATAAATGTTGCAATCGGAAAAGAAGCAGTGTTAATTTTATCTAATTGTCATCTATGACATGAAAACAAATTTTTGAGGCATCTTTATATAGCATAATTTTACATAATTTAAACCATAATGTTGAATTTTTCATTGAAATTGTGCATGAATTAATTAATCATATAAATGTTCATCTTTGACCCACAATTATAAAAATTAATTATTATTCTGATGGCTGTGCCAAATAGTTTAAAAACTGCAAACATGTTTACAATTTGTCACCGTGCTTAAAATTTTTCTGTTCATTGTATCTTGATTTTCTTTGCAGCAAGTCATGACAAATTTCCATGTGATGAAATAGGTGGCACTGTAAAAAGGCTTACTGTAAAGAGTACAACCTCATGTCAAATACTATCTACTGAAGCCATGTTTGATTGGTGTCAAAATTTGCTCAGTGGGGTTATGTTTGTACATCACTGCTGAAGAAATAAAACCTTGTACAACAAACAATTTGCTGATCAGTTTTTTATGGCAACCACTGTTACTGGGATAAGAAATTGCCATCAATTTACACTTCTCATTTCTCATGAGAATGATAAAAGGTATTTGATAATGATGATTTTGCTCTAACATTTGATCTCTTCAATTAGTAAAAAATGAAATTGTTTGGTTTAACTATGCTATGATATCACAATTTTTATTTTGCAAATATTGCAAACTTTGCTAGATCGGTATAGTTTCTGAAATTGTTGATAGAATGATAATATTATGGTAAAGTTCATGCATTATATAAGTTGGTCTTCCTACTGACCAAACTGCAATGATACTTAATACGCCAAGAGCAAAGGTCTTTTCTTTTGTTAAAATCAGTACTTAAAGAATATGAAACTCTAATTGAACAACTTTTATCTCATTAGTAAAAGTTTTCTAATATTTCATTTTTTAACATTAAAAATAATCATTGTTAAAATGATATAAACTTTAACTTCTATATTAGAGTAATGGTTGCTTCTTTTTATTTTTACCTGACCTTTTTTTATTTTTCCTTGAATCTTTTCAGTTTTATTTTTGTGTTGTTTTCTTTTCTTTGAAGCAGGTTTTTATGGGCTTATTTTAAACAGTCTTGCATTTCAACTTCTCATTTTTTAACATTTTAAATCCATGAAAGTTGAAATTTTTCATGATCATTTTGAAATCAAAAAAATTTCAAATCCATGAAAGTTGAAATATTTCGCAATTATTTTAAAATCTAAAAATTTAAATTGAGTTACCTTCTTGAATTTTTTGATTTTGCACCCTCAAAATTGGTCAGCTACCGCTTTTTAGCCACATTTTCCCACTAAAACCTAAATTATTTATTAAAAAATGTTACTACAACCTTGGGCAAAAAAAAAGCCGGTATAGGCTGAGTTTGGGTTTTATAAAACTACTTTGAATTTTATAATACTTATATTATACTTTTAAACCATTTGGAGTTATGAGTTAAAATTTTGCATTTTTTAATGTTTTTATTGAAAGATACCACTGGTTAAAAACCAGAGAAAAATCTGAGTGGATAGAGAAATTTACTGTCCTCCTTTTACATAGAGTTACCCCTCTTATTGGTTAACTCTTGTTAAAAATAACTCCATGGATGGACTCCAAAACTCCATGGATTTTTCATGGAGTCATCCAGAACTCTATGTAGTCTATGAAGAACATCCAAGGAAACTTCTTTTTTTTTTTAA
Organism: Hydra vulgaris; assembly: GCF_038396675.1. Taxonomy (NCBI): domain Eukaryota; kingdom Metazoa; phylum Cnidaria; class Hydrozoa; order Anthoathecata; family Hydridae; genus Hydra; species Hydra vulgaris. Next base: position 22,641,941 of record NC_088925.1, read on the forward strand.
ACGCATCTGTTTTATTGCCTAACTTTACGGGAATTAAAATTATGTTTTAATTTGTGTTCTACTTATAACAGAAACCAACCCTAATACATAAATCCAATGCGTAATACCTAATTTATTAAATGTTGAAATAAAATAAAAATGAATTATGGTGTAGCTGTTAGATGGTAATGAGCGATAAGGTTATCATTACATTTATTTTCAGCTCTCATTCAAAATCTCTTTACCACTTCGGAGCTAATGTATATTATATATTGTTTGTATTAAACAGTAAAATTGTTTTACAACTTTTGAGCTAACATTATATGTTAAATGGTTGTTATTTGTGTGTATTTTTTATTTAATTCACTGTGCATGTTTGTAAAGTGTTTCAATCCTAAAATATTGAACAATGAATTTTTTAAAGATGATGTGTTGGTCATGGCATCCAAGCCATATTTTTAAAGGTGAGTGGGCGTGTATGCTTTTCATTGATTTTAAACATAAACCACTGTCTTTTTTGCAATGAAACTGTTATCATTAACAAGGGCAATAATATTTCTCCTCATTTCACTTCTAAACATAATAACACTCTTTATGCATCCATAACTGATGACAAGAAAAAACCATAAGCTGAATCTGTGAAAGAAAAAAAATTTAGTTTAGTAAATTTTTTCAGAAAATTACTACACATACAAATTTTATTGTATTATACAGTTCTGCTGACAGTAATATTACTTATCACTTTCTGATGGAGAGTTAAACAATGTATGCCTAAAGTTAAACAGTGTATGCCTAAAGTTAAACAGTGTATGCCTAATGCTAAACAGTGTAAGCCTAAAGTTTACAAAGTTTATAGTCCAGAGATAAAGATTCTGCAATTTAGCATGAAAAGCATTCAGAATCAAATCAATAAAAAAAAATTTGATGTCACAGCCTTAAAAGTTCTGCTCCATTATGACATTATAAATAATACAGCGCAATCAATATTATTTATGAAAACTAGGTATTATTTATTTAAAATTAAAAAAAAATATCATTATGTCTTGCCAACTTTTTTTTACAAGTAATCTTAAAACAATAATCTTAAAACAAGTTTTTTTCTTTAATAAATAGTAACATAAAATACTAACTAATTTATTTATGCAATATTTCAGTCTGACAAGCTTGTTAGACGTAAAATAAAAGTTTTTTTCCTGTATAAGTTTTTTTTTTCTAAAAAAAACTTATACACTATATCTTTACACTGATGAACATAAAAATTTAATATACAAAGTTATTCAAAACAAATATGTATTTAAATAAAAATAGAAAATTATTATTTCTTTGAATTTTGTTAATCATAAATCATCACACCGAAATTCTTGTTTTAGCTCCAGAAGTGATTAGTTTTAACCCAATCACATTGGCAGCTGATATATGGTCTATTGGTGTGATAACATATGTTCTATTAAGTGGTATATCACCATTTATGGGTGATGATGACACTGAAACATTAAATAATGTCACTACAGGAGTGTATGATTATGAAGATGATGATGGAACTTTTGATAATATCTCTGATGATGCCAAGTTATTTATTGATGAATGCTTGACACTTGACCCGAGGTTTGAATTTTAATCATTAATAAACAAAAACTAAGTTAAGTAATTAAAAATTCAAATTTTTGAATTTAATGTTATATATATATAGTTTTATATATATATATATATATATATATATATATATATATATATATATATATTTATATATATATATATATATATATATATATATTTATATATATATATATATATATATATTATATTTATATAGTTGTATATATATAATGTTATATATAATATAGTTAAATTTAATGTAATAATATAAATATTTTTTTAAATATACAAAAAAGAAAACAATACTACTAAGAAAGTTTTATGTAATAAATTATGTAATATATTTTTTCATATTAATTCCATTATGTTTTCTTTTAAATTCTTTTTCAATATTTCCTAGATCTGCTTCTATTGTTTCCTATAAAAAAAAAAAAGATGATACCAAATTGTCTGCATTTTTACACTCTACATGTACAATTATTTAGAGTTAATTTATGATGTGATTATGTGTTAGTGGTGTTGCAGCATAGTGCTTGCTTTGTAAGCAAGAAATATAGAGTTTGATCCAACTGTTTGCCAAGGTTTGTGTTTGTGAGCTAATAGGTTGAGAGGCGAGAAAAAATATTGGGTGGACATGGAAAAATCTGGTCAACTTTAAATTGAGATTTCTCTAAAAACACAAATGGTTTTTATTTCTTTTATTTTTTTAGTTAAACGTTACGTCCTTATCATTAATTGTGTTGATAAACTTTTGTTTACAAATCAATAATTTGTCAAATGTTTCAGAAAAAAATTGAGGTGCTTAAAAAAGTTAAGAATTTTTATTGCAAAAATACATTGACTTCATATCGCTTGATTGCTAAATGTACAAATGTTCCAAAATTTACAGTCATAGGTATTATAAATAAGTTTAAGACTACGTTTTTGGATTAGTGGAAAAAAGAAAACTTTCCATTAATCCAAAAAAGTAGAGTCAATTTTTAGTTCAGTAGCTGGAAATTCAAACAAATCACAGCAAGATCTAGAAAGAAAGTTCAAGATTTTGTGTTTTTATTGGGTGGACACGGAAAAATCTGGTCAACTTTAAATTGAGATTTTTCTTAAACCATAAATGCTTTTTATTTCAATTTTTTTGATATTAAACATAAATATAACTTTAAAATTAAGTTGAAACCCTAAAACATATGTTTTACATAAATTAGGGTTTCAACTTGATTTTAAGGACCTTGATGGATTGTTTGACAAGAGATTGAATTTTATAGCGGATTGATGCTAGCATTTCGCAGATTTTTCTTTTTTCACCTTATTATTGACATGAATCCACTTTACATGTAAGTCCTTTTTATTTTGTTACTCCACCTGTCTTACAAAGAACTCCTTCAACTGTTGCCCAAAAATCTTCAATATTGTGCTCTTCTGGACGATTTGGAGGATTTGCATCTTTAGGAACAATTTTCACATAAGTACTTTTGCACCACTGAATAACTTTTTTAGAAAAGTGAGAAGCAGCAAGATCAGACTAAAAGAGACATCGGTATTTGCGTTTTTTCATAAATGGCAAATATCTTTTTTGGAGACATTTTTTGTTGTGGAGATTAGCGGTCAAGGTCTTCTTAGTGACAAAACAAGAGGACTGCATACCACAGCTACAAATTGCTTGCCACACAAGGAACTTGGGTGCAAATTTTTCTTGTTGAATATATTTAAATTGATAATTGACAGGTTTATCTTTGTTCTCATAGTAAAAATGTTGATCAGAAAGATGTGAAAAATCCGCCTTGCAATATGTTTTGTTGTCTTCAAATATGCACATACTTTTATCCGCCATTATTTTAACCAACTTCTCTGCACGTCAAATTCCTTTAGTTTTACCATTTAAGCTTCTCTTAAGTGTATTTTTCTTATAAAATGTCTTAATTTCAATATTTTAAAATACTTTTTTGATATAAGCACGCAAAGTTTTGAATTTTCTTGCTAGATCTTGCTATGACTGGTTCGGATTTCTTGCTATTGAACTGAGAATTGGCTTTACCTTTTTGGATTTATGGGAAGTTTTCTTTCTTTCATATCTATGACTGTAGATTTTTTCACATTTGTAGGTTTAGCAATCAAGCGATAAGAAGTTGATGGATTTTTGCAAAATAAATTCACAACATTTTTACACACCTCAGTTTATTTCCAAATTATTTTATAAATCAAGATAAAAAGGACTTTCAAAAAAAGTGGATTAATGCCACCAATAAGTTGAAAAAAGAAAAAATCTGCAAAATGATAGCATTAGCCCGCTATAAAATTCTATTTCTTATTACACAGCCCATCAAGCCCCTTAAAATTAAATTGAAACCCTAATTAATGTAAACAAATTTAATATTAAAAAAAAATTGAAATAAGAAGCCTTTATGGTTTTAGCGAAATCTCAATTCAAAGTTGACCGGATTTTTCCGTGTCCACCTGATATCAAAGATATCATAACAAAATTTAAAAAATAATTAGCCTCCTCTTTTATTTTTAACAATTTTTTTTTTTTGATTGCTCACATTGAGAGCCAGAAGTGACATTATAAGGTTATAAATTTAAACTACAAATAGTTCAAGCAAGTTCTTCAACCAAGTATGGTGAACTTTTTAAATAATATATTTAATAGTCGAAGTAAGCAATAAGACTTCAAAATGTGATGCAATAACAATCAATTTTTTTTTTAATAAGATTTTATTTTTCTGAAACGCTAAAATCAATTTTCATCTTGCCATTTTCTAATATATCTAATAACTTTGTTTTATCTTTAAATTTCTAAGTAATTCATATCTATCAGCAAAACTATTCTCCAGACAACAGACATCTATTTACTATTGCCAGAAACCATTGTAAAAAGGTTTTGTCTAATACCAAAGCTTACTATTTTCAGGTCTTGAAATCTTGTATTTCATCTCTCTTGAGCCATTAGGCTCTTGTGACTTCTGGAGAATCTTTAGCACTATCTATTACAAGGTAAATCTGTTATTCCACCTCTCTTGTAGGGTTCAAATTTTGTCACCTCATCTAAAGACAAAGCTGAGTTGTTGCTTCTTTTTTTCTTTTCTATAAATACTACAATAGGCACTGCTCTAAAGAGCTAACGTCTCTTATGTTATCTACTAAAATTTATTTTCGTGTTACTCATCTTTTAATTAAATCTCATCCTTTTACTGTGACTGTTCCTAAGTGCTAGTTTTTTTCCTCGAACATCAGTGCTTTGGAATTTGTTTCTTGTTTTTCTGATTCATATAATTTGCTATCTTTTAAGTCGTCTGTTAATCTTTATCTTGCTCTATAAACTTCATCTTTTCTCTTCCAGTAACTGCCAACTCTAATAGTGGTTGCTTGCAGCCTTATTGGAAGCAAAGATGAAAAAAAAAATTAACTGTATTCCAGACATGGAGTGCAAATTAAGTTATTTTTTTGATGTGGAGTGCAAGTTTAGTTTTTTTTTTTTTTTGGATTTTAGAATATTTATATTTGACACTTAATTTTAAGTTGATTGAAAGATTCTTCTTTAGGAAAAGAAACATTTAAAAATGCACATGTGTGTGTATTATGTGTGCGTGTGCTTATGTATAGAACAACAATTCTAATGGTTGCTACGACACATGGTTTTCTACAATTTTAAAATTTAAATTATGAAAATGAAAATTTCAGTTTTAAAATTGAAAATAGGAACTGCTGTAGTTTGTTTACATATTTAAACAGAAACAAGAAAAAAATATTGATAAACATAAATAATAAAGCATTTAATCATTTAGTTTATACTTCAACTTTTGACTTTTTACAACTTCTGAGTTTTTTTATTACATAACGTTTATAATTTTGAAAGATTTCTAACAGCAGTAATTTACAATTTAAAGTTTGCAATCATCTTTATTTGCAAATATATTTTTAAAAAAATTTCAATGAAAAATATATCTGTAAACACAATCAAAGCTGGTAAATACTGTTAAAATCAAATGAAAAAAAAAACATGTCCCCACAAGTAACTGGGTTTGGTTGATAATAACTACATTGTGTTGAGTTGTTTTGAGATATAATATTTATAAAATAAGGTGTTTTGTGTTTTTTGAAAAAAAAGCTTGAAATATTTTTTTTAGAAAACGATTAACAATTGATGATGCTCTATCACATAAATGGATAAAAGTAAGTTTTTTTTGGTTTGTTGTTTTTAAATAATACATGTATTGTTGGTTTTACGTTGATTGTTATATGGTACTGATATATCCACGTCAATTTTGACAGCGGTTTACTGATGAGCGCACAAACTCCAGTACTAAATATTTGATATTTTTAAATATTTGAAGTTTTTTGCCTTATTATTAGCATATAAAAATTAGGAATCTTTTTTTTTTACTCCTATAATAAAGTGATTTTTCAATGAATATCCTATGAGGGATAATCCTACATTTAATCCAATCCCTTGTCAAAAAGTTAGCATAGAATTGTGGTATTAAATGCAGTGTTGAAATAAAAATAAAAAGGCCTTCTAGTAGTCTTTTAATACTTTTGGATCATCTAAATAAATTTTGGATATATCACTGCTGATTTATTGTTTTTAAAACAATATTATGTAGTTATATGTTATATAAAAAGAAAAAAAATTAAAACATGACATTTTCGTTTTTAGATTTTTTTTTTTTAATAATTAATGCAAAATCTGTTTTATGTAATTGTTTTTTTTAAATATATTTTTTAATTGTTTCAACTTACAATTTGATGTTGTTGCTCACAGCTAGTAGAATATCAATATAAAATAGAACAATTTTAAGTTATAAAAACATAATATCATAGAACATAGGTATAAGAACATTATCTAGTTATTATGACTCCATAATTTTTTTGTGTTTATAGAATGAAGGAAGTGAAAAAAAACTAAACACTGCAAATTTAAAAAAATTCATTGCACGTAGGCGATGGCAGGTATATATTTGTGTATAATTCTTTCAAACATTTTTATGTTTTTTATTATGCAATTTTATAACAATTAAATTGCAATTTTTAGCAAATTTAAGTAACTAATATTTTGATTATGGTTATGAGAATTAACAACAAATTAGTTTCCAATTTTTCTTATGATATTTTATACTAGTTAGATTGCAATTTTAAGCAAATTTAAACAATTGAAATCTTGGTTTTGGTTTTGAAAATTGGTCACAATTAGTTTCCAGTTTAAAGTTATAATTGATTGGAGACATTAAAAATCTTTATTAATCATTAAAAACTTGAATTTAACTAATTAAAACACTCCAAGTTATCCAAGTCTTTAAGTTCACAAAGATAATGTGACAATGTGACTTCTGTCCACTATTGTCCAAACTATTTCTGTATAATACTTTATTTTACACTTTATGTTTTGTCATTGTAATACTATTATAATGACAAAATATAAATATAAGTTTTCTTTTTTTTTTTTTTTCTCCTAACTTTGTCGTTTTACAATTTTTAGGTTGTAAATTTTATTATTTTTAAATCGATTTTGTAATATTTTAGAGAACTATGAATACAATTAAAGCTGTCAGTCGTCTTGCCGGTGGTTTGAACATAAAAGGAACCACTAGCGCATGTATGTTGGGATGTAGTGACTTTTTAAGCAGAGTGAAAATACAAGACTCTTTAGAAAGAGAGCAAGAAAAATGTTCTGAAGAAACTATTGACAGTTTGCAAAAGAATATTGACTTGAAGTGTGATGAAAAAAAAGATTTCGATCAGAATGAAAATGATGTTGGTAAAAAAAAAGATCAAGGAAATTCAAAATCTTCTAGGCTGTTAAAACAAGATCAAGTTGACGATAAGAAAATACAAAATAAATTTAGTGACAAAACAAAACAAGATCAAATTAATGACAAAAAAAAGCAAGATCAAATTGATGAAAAGAAAAAACAAGATCATATTAATGACAGAAAAAAGCAAGATCAAATTGATGACAGAAAAAAACAAGAACAAATTGATGACAAGAAAAAGCAAGATCAAATTGAAGACAGAAAAAAACAAGAACAAATTGATGACAAGAAAAAGCAAGAACAAATTGATGACAAGAAAAAGCAAGATCAAATTGACGATAAAAAAAAACAAGGTCAAGATGATAACATAAAAAAAAAAGATCAAATTGATGGAAGGAAAAACGATGGAACTGCATTGCATTTAGAAGATAAATTAAAGGTTTACTTTTAAAATTCTTTGTGTTTCGATAACCAGTGATTAATGAAATAAAAGTTAAAAAAAAAAACTTATAACAAAATATACATTTGGTAAAACTATCAAATATCAAAAATAAACCTAAAGTTTTACTTGCGTGTTTATATAAACACACACACACCACACACAAAAAAACACAAACACACACACAACTTCAAAAAATAACCCTGAAGTTTTACTTCAGGTTTATTTTCGTATGTTTTTGAATTTTATATATACATTATACATATATATATATATATATATATATATATATATATATATATATATATATATATATATATATATATATATATATATATATATATATATATATATATATATATATATATATATATATATATTTTATATATATATATATATATATATATATATATATATATATATATATATATATATATATATATATATATATATATATATATATATATATATATAAAATATTATTAGGGGTTTTATAAATTTTCGCTTCAAAAATTAATAAATATCTCTAGGGTGAAGATTTTGAGGATAATGATAGCGAAGAAAGAAAGTTAAAACGGGAAGAGGAGAGAAAACGTCGACAAGACGAACGTAATATCAAAAATGCCGCAATGCAAAAGTCAGATTCGTTACCGATGGATATCAACGAAAATGTGATTACTGAAGCAAGTATTGATGAAAATAAAAATCATGTTCTTAGCAATTCCCTGTTGCCTAACGGAGTAAAACCCTCGACGACCTTATGTTCTACTTCTACGACATGTTTGACTTCCACAACTTCGTGCTTGAATTCTAAAACAAATAAAGATTTAGGTACAAATAAAATTTCTCACAATGTGTTAAGAAAAGTGGAACTTGTGGATGAAGTTAGAACGAACCGAAGTCAAAGTTTAACGTCGCCGTCTACTATCAAAAGAAATCAGATGCCTTCAGGTAACGTAAAGGATAGAGCTGCTGCATTTCAACAAGGTGATGTGTTTTGGAAGAATAAACGATAGTTAAAGATTATCTTCTCGTGCTTTTGCAAGTTATTTGACTGCCAGCCAGTAACTTTTAATTTATCGACATCAGTTTGCTGTAATACTGTAGAATCTGTAAATAAAACCGATGACTTTTATTACATTTTAAATTATGAGAAGTTTTGAAGTGAAAAATGTCTTCTGGTTTGCTGTTAAAACTGTTGTTTTTTTTTGTTTGTTTTTTTGCTTTGCTGATATGCTGGCTATTGACAGTTCGCTGCAAACAAGTTTTATCTAGAAAAATGTGGAATGTATGATTTTTTTTATTTTATCTGCACTTCTTTATTTCAAAGAAATGAAAATTTAAAAAATGTAATTTATGCATAATAATTATTTATAATATTTAATTATGCATATATTGGTTAGTATTTTTTTTATCTTAGTAGATTAATTTTACTGTCAGAATATTTCATATGTTTTATTTAGTAATCATTTAAAGTTAAAGAATTTATGTTATGCATAATCTTCAAAGCAGCAATATTCAAAAATAAAAAGTTATACTTTAAGTTCAGTTTTGAACATTATTGTTGTTTACAGTCCTTAAATTTGAAATATTTTTAAAATCATTTTGTAAATATATTAGCTGTGTGCAAAATAGACACTTTATTTTCTGATATCTAATAAAAAATAAACAAATAAAAATTAATCAATTACTTATCTTCCGTTATTGTCTATGATTGTTTGCTAACGTACGCGCAAAGAATAAAGGCCGTGTAAATAAAACTCGTTGAGTTTGGAGAAGTCGTTAGGGTAAGCATTCGGATCGGTTTCATTTTTAAAGGCTTTATTTCCCATCTCGTGGTGTATATATATATATATGTATGTATGTATGTATATATGTATGTATATATACAGTATTGGACAAAACATTTGCAACCAATATCGAACAATTCTTATAAGTGTTCTTAATTTTACATGTCTTAAAAACGAAACGAGCTATACTACCACAGCAAACAGTTCAGGAGTCTGGAGTCATAGCATGCCATGACATGAGCAATCAGCTGACAGCACACAGGCAGAATTTCGTTGACAAGTGCTCATTTTGCAGCGGATAAAACAGGTGCAACATTTTCTTAAGTCTGGCCCGTGTCAACGTCACGGAAGTTTTTTAATAATTAAAGGAAGTACCCAGAAGCTTCCAGAAGAAATATCCAGAAGCATCGAAAAGAAGCATCTAGAATCTTCCAGAACAGGTTCATTTTACTATATAAGAGACATGTAAATCGACATGTAATTCAGTCAGTATATGGAAGTCAACCAGTCAGTATTATCAAGACAGTTTATCAAAATGAGTTTTATCAAAGTGTTTTATCGAAGAACATCAATACAAGAAGTGAAATACGACAAGTGTTTCATTACATCAATACAGTCCACATCCAACCAAGACGTTGTGTTCCACAGAACATTATTGTATCATCGCAAGGTAAATGTAACACGGTAAGCCTTGAGAAGCGTGATTATTTATTTTATTATTTTTATGACTTCAAGTGCAAAAATGGCTCCCGACAGACTTGGATTGGAACTAAGAAAGAAAATTATTGGAGATTACGTAAGTGGAATGTCACAAAAAAGTATTTGTGATAAGTATCGCGTGAAAAAATGGACCGTATCAAGACTATGTTCCAAATATCTTTCTACGGGGAAGTTGGCAGCAGATTACAAAGGTGGAAGACCACGTTCCACCACTTCTAGAGAGGATTCTATGATCGTAATATCCGTCAAGAAGGATCCCTGGATATCATCAGTCAAGATACAAAAGCAATTAGAGCTGCCTGTATCGGACCGAACAATCAGACAACGTGCCGTTGAAGAAGGATTGTTTTCTCGACGCCCTGCAAAGAAACCGTTGATTTCACTAAAAAACCAGAAGAAAAGACTCCTGTTTGCTACATCTCATATTGACTGGAATGTGCAGAAATGGCGAACTGTCCTGTTCAGTGATGAATCGAAGTTCAACATTATTGGTAGCGATGGCATTTGCCGTGTACGTCGACCGGCCGGAAAACGTCTCGAATTACGTTACTACCATAAGACCGTGAAGCATGGTGGAGGCAATGTAATGGTCTGGGGGTGTTTTTCTGCTAACGGTCTAGGTCCAATACATCGAAACGATAGTTTAATGGACCGTTTCATGTATAAAAATATCCTGAAAGATGTTATGTTACCTCATGCTGAATGGAATATGTCAATAAAATGGGTTTTTCAGCAAGACAACGATCCAAAACACACTGCAAAAGTAGTCAAGCAGTGGTTTCAATACAACCACCTATCGGTAATGGATTGGCCGCCTCAATCTCCGGATCTCAACCCTATCGAGAACCTGTGGGAGATCGTCATCCGCAAAATAAATCGTGAAGGTGTTCGTAATAAGGATCAACTATTTGAACAAATCCAAAAGGCCTGGGCAGCGATTCCACAAAGTTTAATTGATCACCTGATCGAATCTATGCCTCGAAGATGCTAGGCTGTGATCGGCAACAAAGGATTTGCCACGAAATATTGATAGCGAAATACAACTTGGTCAACATTTTGTCGAGTTGCACTTGTTTTGTCCAGAAAGAAATCAATTTTTTTTAATTCTTTTGATTAATTCATTAATTTTCGTGTACAAATAATGAACTTTGTGATGAATAAAACTTGAAGAACTTTGTCTCTAAACAGTTACATAGTTTTTTCTCTAAGTTGAAAAAATGCAGCATTTTTATATAAAGAAACTAAATTAGCATTATTTGGTTGCACTCGTTTTGTCCGATACTGTATATGTATATATATATATATATATATATATATATATATATATATATATATATATATATATATATATATATATATATATATATATATACATACATACATATATATATATATATATATATATATATATATATATATATATATATATATATATATATATATATATATATATATATATTATACATATATATATATATAGAGAGAGAGAGAGAGAGAGAGAGAGAGAGAGAGAGAGAGATATGTATATATATATATATAGATATGTATATATATATATATATATATATATATATATATATATATTTATATATATATATATATATATATATATATATATATATATATATATATATATATATATATATATATATATATATATATATATACATATATAACCAACATTAGACAATATTGTTTCGTTCTTTAGGACACTTCAGTGATGTATTAATTCTTATGAGACCAAATCTTAGCAATAAAACTAGAAAACTGATTTAAAGCAATTTAAAAGATTTGTTGTCATGCCAAAGTACTCAAACTACAAGGAAGTGGGCCAGCATTATGCAAACAGCAATGACACATCTCATAAACAGAGTGCTCAACAAAAGAAACGTTAAGGAGCTATATATATATATATATATATATATATATGTATATATATATATATATATATATATATATATATATATATATATATATATATATATATATATATATATATATATATATATATATATATATATATATATATATATATATATATATATATATTAGAGTTACATAACGTATTTCAAAGCAAAAGTTATTTTTTAAAGTGGTATTATTTAATCAAAATAAAAATACAAGGAGCTTTTGCGTTGATAATATTTTTTTGTGTTTTGCCAATGTCTTACTTAAGGAAAATAGTTAAAGTTGCTTGGTCATATTAAGTACGAAAACCCTACGAAACTTGTTTCTCCGCGCAGCGGCCTTGTTCGGTTTAGATGTGAAGAACCTAAGAAAAAAAAAATTCTTTTATTTAATACACTAAGGTTGAAGGTGTGATCAAAAAAGTATGCAAAAAAGTTTTTTGCAGTACGCATGGAATTTCTATGAAACAAGTTAGACGTTTAAGCATTTTCTTAAAAAAAAAGACCATCCTATAGATCACAGAGGTAAATCCCAGGGATAACCATGTAACGCATTCACGGAGATACGTTAACAAAAATGAGCATATCGAATCGTTTCCTGTTAAATATGTGCATTACTATAGTAAAGGTGCATCATCTTATTGTTTGGATGAAAAACTCAATGTGAAAATTATGCACACATTATACGAACAAAAAAATCCAGATCATCCTGTTAAATATAATTTTTACCTTAAATATTTCCGAGAAAATTTTATTTTATCGTTTGGTATAAAGCAAATTGATGTCTGTGGACTGTGCGAAGAGTTAAAAATTAATCTGAAAAACCCACACTTTAATGACAATGCAAAAAGTGTCTATCAAACATATATTGAGATCCACAAAAGACAAGCAAACAAATTTTATAAAAAAGTACAGGATGTTGAAACTAAGTGCAAAAGCGATCCAAATGTGTATGGTATTGCATTTGATTTTATGCAAAGTTTGCCTGTCCAGAAAATATTTTATCTACGTCAACTATGGCTGTATGACTTTTGCATATATGATTTTAAAACTGGTAAACCTGCATTTTATTCATATTGTGAAGGAGTTGCTAACAAAGGTTCCAACGAAGTATGTACCTTTGTGCTGAACTATATCAAAAAAATATTGGCAACGAAGCTAAAAAACTACACCTTTTTAAAGATGGTTGTGCAGACCAAAATAGAAATCATGCCTTCATTAAATCAATACTTTTATCACTGGTAGCTGAACTAGATAGCAATATAAATGAGGTACAATATTACATACCAAAAAGAGGTCACTCATTCTTGCCAAACGATAAAATGTTTGGAATAGCAAAGCAACATATTCAAAAAATTGACGGGGTTTACATACCAACAGAGTATGAAAATCTTAAAGCTGAAGCAAACGAAAAGTTTGACATTAGAAGGCCCAAAACTGAAGATATTATTGATGTAAAAAAATGGTGGCCAAACCATTATAAGAAACTTGTGCTATCTGTGGATTCTTGTAGAAAAGGAGTACCCTAGGACAAAAAAGTAACTTTTGGTATTTCTAAAGTTTTCACATTTCACATTCTCTAAAATCACGCCAGGCTGTTTAGTGACAACACGTGAATCCATAGGTTGCTTAGTCAGTCATGATATCCAGTTAATACAAAGGTTGGGTACAAGGTCAACCTTACCATTAAGTTGATACTCCTGCGTATGTTGAAAATTGCTTATCAATGAAAAAAAATATCAGATTTGAAAAAAATAGAAAAATATATTCTATATTTAAAAAAAGAGTACCAAAACTTCTATATTTACCCGTTATTCGAACTAAGATTTAGTTCGAATAACGGGTTAAAAATATTTGGAATAATAATTTTTTTAATTTAGAGCATTAAAATTAGAAGTTGATTAATGTTTATTTGATGGATATTGAGTATATTTAACTTAGAACATCATGGTTGGGAAAAGTAAACCATGCACAGTGTATCATTTTTTACAAGCTAGATGGACAAAAACATTTTGTTCTGCAATTTGATTCCTAAGAACGTAATTAATAATATTTGGTGCTATATTGATTATTTACTCATTTTTTTCAATTATTTTTAAGTTTTAGAGTTAAAATTGTTGTTTTCAGGTGTTCCAAGAAGTTCTTCTTGGCGCACCTAAAATAAAATAAGTTAAAAAGCACTTACCCTCAAAAGTAAAATCCATCGCTCCAATAAAATGATTCCTTTTTAAAAATTTTGTTAAATGGTATTACAAACGTTGTAAATTTGTGATTAAATTTACAACGTTTGTAATTTTCAAAAATGAAATTACATTTTAACGTGCTTTTAATTGGTTATGACTAATTGCTCTTGAATGTTTTCTATAATTAACACTCTAAGAATATAACTCTGATTTAATGTTGTTATTTTTTTTTTTATTAGTACTGTTAAGAATAATCTCACAATTTATAGAAAAAGTTTTGAGTATGTGAAGCCATAAATGACAGTCATAAAAGTGCTAAATATATACGAGCAACACGCAATTTTTATATATAATTATATTAAAAAATTTACAATAAAAAATTTTAAAACAAAATAATTAAAAACAAAATTTATGATAAATCCAAAATTATTATTATAAATAAGATTCTAAGATAAAAAATCACACATACACTGTTTTGTCAACTAAATATAACAAATGCAGCATAACATATTAAGGGCTCAAAATATGGTTAATGGGGGTATGACTAAAAAGCAATTTTCATTTTTTGGAAATGCCACAGCAGCAAAAGATGAACATTTACCTGTATTAACATAAAATAATGATACTTTTTTTCAAATCGAAAAAAAAACTCTTCCATCAGTGCAAATGAAAATTTTAAACAATGAAAAGCTACAACCATTAAATTTGCTTCTCCGTCTTCAATGAAGTCTTCCAATGAAGTCTTGACTAAAATTAATAGCACGTTCTGCACTGTAATGTAGAACAAGAAAACCAGTGATAAATTTTTTATAATCTGGAAGTAAGTCCCAATTTGATGAACTGATTTTTAGCCATTCTTTCTTTAGTAATGTCAATTTTAACAAATCAAAGAAAAATCAGTTTTCAGGTCCACAAAATCTTTAGTTATTGTATAACTTACAGGCTTTGTTGTGTGAATTCATGTAATTAAATTACAAACAAACATTTATCAGTTAAGCACATTGTCACATTTAAATATTAGTTTTTTAAATTGTCTTCAGCACGTATTTTATGAATCAGTTTTCCATATTTCGATAATATTATATTAGGACAAAAACAACTGATTTGTGCCTGAAGAAGATCGTATGCTTATAATAAACTCGCTGTGACATAAATCTGGCATGGTGTGAAGCTATCATGGTGTGGCATGGTGTAAAGCTATCATGGTGTGGCATGGTGTTAAGTTATCATAATGTGGCATGGTGTGAAGCTATCATGGTATGGCATGATGTGAAGCTATCGGAAATTTTAACTCTTATCTTAACTTTCCTTAGAAATTAAATAACCATCTACTACATTGAATAACCATCAATCACGAAGTGTTGTTTATAACAGAAATTTTGCACTCAGTGAAGCCAAACCCATTCCAGATTGTAATTCAGTTAGAAAAAAATTTTTCTAAATACTTTTTTGATTAAAAATAGGAACAGCATCAGACTTTTTAAGTTTTCTAACAGGCTTAGATAATTGAAATAATGGAGATATCTTATTATCTCCATTATTGCAATTATCTAAGCATTTCTTATCAAATTTTCTACAACACAACCTTTTTTTTGTTTCCTAATAGACTCTTATAACCTTTGTTTCCAGACTCTTATAACCTTTGTTTCCAGACTCTTACAACCTTTAAAATTTTTTCTTACTTCACTTTTTATTTGGCAAAATTTTTTTTGAACACGAAATCCTTTCTGATCAATGTGAAAATTTAGATCTTCTTAACTACTTTTAAAAACTTGTGTTTTATCTTTCAGGATGATATCTTGAAGGATAAAACAAAAAAGTTTTTTTAGATTTCATCAAATACATCTTCCTTTTTTAAAAGCCACATTTGCGCCTAAATTATTTTTTGTTTGTTTAAGCTCTTTCTATTTCTTTTTATGTCAACAACTTGCCTCAAAATGGCAAATCAAAAGTAAAAGAATTCATTAAAGATATTGTAACTAAAAACATTTTTATATTGATATTTTTATCATGAAAATATATTACAATATTATTAAGTCAATTTAAATTTGTAATGAATTGTAAATTTATAAACATTTTACTATAATATAATAAACATCTGTTATGTTATCAGTTATGCAAATATTTTTACCATGAGTAATTGTAGAAATGTTTAGAAAATTAACACATAGCTATGTAATACAGTTTTTCTTAATAAGCAAGTGTGTTATGGGTTATATATTATGTGTTATGTGTCATATATAATTTAGTTCTTTTTCCAACATAAAAAACTTCAACATGAGATTTTTTTTTTTTTTGCAACAGTTGCTTGTTGATATTATTTTTATCACACACAAAAAAAAAAAAATTTCACAAAGTTTTTTTTTGACTTCCTCCTCCCCTAACTTTCCAAAAATATACATTGTGACTCAAATGCTTAGGACCAACTATTACCATCATCTTTACTAAAATAAAAAACATAATCTAAAGTTATATAGATCAAGGTACAAGCGTACACTCAAAGTATTATTAAAATATTTGTAAGTGACCATAAGAGTGTCCCCCAAAAAAAAAAAAAAATTGTACTCACTGTACCCTCGAATGTTTGGGATTTAGTCTGTAGAAAAGGAAAATGCCTATATGTTATGGTTCATCTAGTCGAAAATTGCAAGATGTATATTTTGAAAATTTGGATATAACAACTTTTTCCGTATTTTTATTACTTTCGCTTTTGTAATAGTTGTTATGAAAAAAGCATTGTTGCTAAAATCATACAGAAAGATTTATTAGATAAGCTTGTTTTTTAGATAATATTTATAAATTTCTCTGATAGATTTACTAGTTAAATAATTTTAACTGGTGGAGAAGTGTTCACAATATCAATTTTATTTGTTTTTAACATGGAATGTTCAAAAACAAAAATAAAACAAGGTGCAAAGAGAAAATACAACTGTTATATTTGTCCTAGAAGAACTGTTTACCTTCTTAATTATCCTATAAACAAATTGCCAACAAATCAACTGCCTTCTGTGGGAAATGTGTTGAGATATTACCTATTTTTAAACTCTGAAAAAAGCTACAGATTCCCAGTAGGCACGCGTCATCCGGAGGACGTCTGTTAGACGTCTCACGGACGTCCAGACGTCCCCACTGGGTTCAGGCCGTCAAAGTTTCACATTACGTGTCCACAAAACGTCTTGGATTTGAACTTGTGTGTTTTAAAAGAGTTTGTGTTAATCATTTTGGGATCAATTATGTTGTTTCCAAAGTTAGTTTCTCTAAGGATCAAAGCAGGCTTTGGAGATTATATTCAGAAAGAAGCTCAAGTAAGGTAATTAGTAACCTTTAAAATAATGAATATTTTTTCAGTTTGTACTCGTTTTTTGTTAGCTTTACTGTAATTGTTATCAATAAAATAATTTTTTTTATTATTTACTTAGGGACAAATTAAAGAAGTTCATTAAAAAATACACTAAAATGCTAAAAATGAAATCACTTGAGTTTAAAAATAAAACAAAGCATAACATTTTAGTAGAAGAATTTAAGTTCGAATTAAGTAATCTTTTTAATATTTCAAAAATAGATTTTGAGCACAAAATAAGAGTATCTAATAATGATCTAGAGGTAGTTAAAAATGATCTACAATTCTTTAAAGACCAAATGAAGGAAAGGAAAATGTTTATTGAGAAAAAAGATGATGCAGCTTACAGAGCTAGAACTGAAAAGAAATAAACTTTTTAGTTAAAGAAATTTCAGAAGATCTTTAAATATTTGTTTTTTATGACAGATTGGCTGTGAGCGTTAGTTCTCCAGATGCTCCAGATTGCGACGATTATTGCTTGGGATTGTCCGATTAAAAAACGGTACTGGAGCATGCCAGGCAATTGAACTAATAAAGTATTAAAATATTCCGAGTATGTTAATCAACTGTTTGCTTGCTGCTGCGATACAATCAGTAGTAATATGGGAAAATATGCTGGTGCAATTCAATTGCTGAGTATGAAACTTAACTTCCCTTTAATATGGTTGTTATGCAGGCATCACATATATGAGCTGCATATGTCTCACTTCGTGGAAGTACTCACAGGAAAGACAAAAGGTACCCATGGAGCATTATATTCAAAGTTAAAAAAAAGTGGGACGAAGTTTGTACTGAAGTGAACACTCTAAATAATATTGTAAAATTAGTTGAGTTACCTAGAAATTTATTTAGTGTTGTACACTCTTGAAAAAGAGTGTACAACACTGAATCAACTTCTAGGCTTCTTTCTGTTCAAAACTGAATCAACTTCTAGACTTCTTTCTGTTCAAAACTGAATCAACTTCTACGCTTCTTTCTGTTCAAAAGCTCTGCTCAAAAATATTTTTGCAAGAGTTGTTTTTTTATCTTGGTGGAAATGTAACTAATTTTAAATTCCATCAACCTAGCGCTTGTTATAAGACACGTTTTATGGTGGACGGACTTTTCCTCCTTATATTGGAAATGACTTAAAATGTTGTTAAAATAATGACAGAAAAGGAAGAAAATAAGGTACAGTACTCGGTGTAGTTAAGGCAATTTTACAATATTTTAACGTCTGTATGATATTTTGTTGACAACAATATATTTCCGTTAAATGATCAGGTGTGAGATTTATGAAAAGACAAAAAAAATTAAAATGATAAATTTTGCAATATCGTAAAATATAAATGTTTATAGCGAAAAAACCCAAACCGGAGATTTTTTTTTTTTTTTAAATCTACTTGAAATCACAATCGCTTGACCAAATTTTAATAAGACTCTAAATAAATACGATTTTTAAGTGAAATGAACATTATAGTTTAACAATATGATCTGATCTGATTGTTTATTGGGAATTTTTCTTAATTACAAGCTCTTTTTTGGTTAGAATTCTAGTATTTTTTGTGAAAATTTATAGAAATATTGTGTTTTGACAACTATATTTAGTTAATATACGTCAGAACTGATTAGCCCTAGAATCAATAGTAAATTAAGGAACTTTTTCGAAAATTCATGTTAACGCTGAGCGGAATTGATCTAAAGACTAAAAAATGGTTTTCTTTAGATTCGCAAAGTCAATGAAAACACCCGAAGTAAATTGAGAATTTTCAAATGAGTCAGATATATTTCTTGTAAATTGTAGAATGGCATGTTCAGTGGAACTATTTTTTTGGAATCCATATCCGATTGCTGTATAATAAATAGTTTATAGTAAAATGATTATAAATTTTATTGTACAAAATTCTTTCTAAAACTTTAGAGAATACAGAAAGTAGTGAAATTGGACGATAGTTATATTCTCAATGTCACCATCTTTTAATATTGGTATGACTTTTGCTAATTTTAGAGCTTGTGGAAAAATTCCCTGTTTAATTGATATTGAAAAATCTTAAAGAGAATATCTTTTAAAACATCAAATGAACTTATAATAATGTTGCCATTAATACCATCAGGACCTACTGCTTTGTTAGATTTTTAGATTTTAAAGGCATTTCAAGTAGGAGTTAAGAGGAAAACATAGATCATTCATTAAACTTTTAGCTTTATGAATTCTTTTTGCAAGATTTGGTCCTAAAGACACAAAATATTTATTAAACTCTTCCGTAATTTGTCTTTTATCATATAAAAATTCATTATGCTTAACCATGTTTGGCAAAGAGTGAGATGTACATTTTTTGCTGCCAGTAATTTCTCTTATTTTAAACCAAGTGAGTTTAAAATTTAATTTATATTTATCTAGTAAATTTAATTTAATTTTTTTGTTTTTTCTTGAGGCTTTCAAAAAGTTTAGCGTAATTTTTATATATAATTTTATTTTCATTTATTTTACACTTTAAGTAAATAATGTATAATTTTTGTTTAATTTTTGAAGACTTCCGCAAACCCTTTGTAATCCAAGGCAATTTAATACTTTTAGCTTTGAGACTTAAATGAACTTCAGGGAAATTAGCGTCGTAAATATTTTAGAAAATTTTTAAAAAAGGAGTTATAAACTAAGTTTGTATCATAAGAGGTGTTGATAATGCTTCAATCAATTAGAAATAATTGTTTTTTAAAAGATTCAAGGTTTTCATTTGTAAAAATGCACTTTTTGCAAACTAGCTTTTCATTAGGAAGTAATTTATTACCTATATTTACAGAAAAGAAAATAGGGAAAGGATCAGATATGTCAATTTTAACTATCCCTTTTTTTAAGGATTCGTTAAAAACATCAGTGGTTAAAATTTAATTAATTGAAGAGGCACTTGATTGAGTAATTCTTGTCGGTTTGCTAATCAAAGAAATCGCACCATTTTCAAAAATGCCATTTTAAAACCTTTTATTGTTATTATTGACGTGGTGAAAACAATCTAAATTCAGATCACCCAATTAATGCCGGATTAAGGATTTTGGAGGCCAGGAGCCAAAAAATATTTGGGGTCCCATTCCTAAAAAAATGTATTTAAAAATAATGCAAAAAACATAAGATTACTTTTTTGTTTACAGAGAAACTTTTCTTGTTTTTACATTTGCAAAATCAATTACGACATCTTGAAAATTTATGTTTTTTAACAGTGTTCTTTCAATTGTCATTAAACAAAGAACATTTAAACAATCATTAAACTTTAAAGACCGGAGATCATTTTTAACTACAAGATTTTTTTTGTATAAGCAACTTAGAATTTTGGTCAGAACTCGAGTTGCTTATTTTTCAGCCAATTTCTATATCTCGAGTTGCTTAATGGTTGCTTAAGTTTCTTAGCCTAAATTTCAGTGTTTTTACGAATAAGAGACAAAATACGGTTTAATAACAAGTCTTTAACAGAAGAGTGCTCTTTACAACTAAAATCACTTAAATTCTAATAAAAAAAAAAGATCAAAAATGTTTCTCTCTTCTGCTGGATCTTTATTTTCTTTATCTCCTCTTTCTTCGTCTTCTTGTCCGTCTGATTTTTCTAATTGTCCATCTAGTTCCTCATCTTCTCCGTCTAATTCGTCAGGCAAAACATCAATAGGGTTATCCTTTACTTCGTCTGGAATAGGAGTCTCTGTGATTTCCACCGGGTTGTCAATGTCAACAGGGGGTGGAACAACATAAGCAGGTATGCCTTCAGGATTTATCTTATCGTCCTCGCTACCATCAGCCGTGATAAGACATCCTGTTTTCGCAAAGCTCCTATAAAGCATACGAAGAAATTTCTCGTCTTTGGATGTTTAACGGTAAGCTTCACCGACCCAACGAGTTATCAAAATGCGGCGATCTTTTGCCGACAGTTTCCGATCATCGTTGCCAAGCCAGAGTTCGATGTTTTCATCGTTTTCGAGCCAGATGTTTTGTTCTGCTTTAATATGTGATTTGAATGCTTTTCCTGGTCCGGCATCAACAGGTTGCCAAAAATGTGCCCCGTTGGGAACACCAAACCAGACCATACCTTTATGTTGTTGCACTTCATTCAAAAACTCATCACTGACTTGGGCTGTCAGGTTATCGCAGAGCAAAATATACTCATCCAGGTTAGCGACAGCATTGGAGAGAGTGTTCTTCACCCATTTCACGGAAAACGCTGTATCAGCCCATGCATTTGGTTGCCAGTACACATCTACATCAGTGTCGTAGGTTAAAACTTCATCTTGACTAATCCTTTTCCCCTTACCTCTGAAAATCAACGCCGGCTTCACCATTCCTTCAGGACTGAAACATATTTGAAGGGTAGCTTGTCGCTTATCAAGCCCACTGCCAGGTTGAGCTACCCATACTCTATGGTCCCTTCGTTCCTTTCCCTTACTCATTGGAATTTCGTATGTTCGTTTGCTCTCGACTACAAACGGGAGTGGAATTTGATCTACATTGATTCTCTTTTTCGGTGGGAAACGCCCCTATTTTTTATCGTATGTGGGTTTGACACTTCCAGACTTAATCAACTTTTCTTTCAAATTTTAATGCCATTTCATCAGAATCGGGGTTTGCTTCTTTACGTCAGCTTGACGCTTACGTTGAACACACAACATGCGGATCTTATTTTTCCTTAAGAAATTAGTGACTATTGATTTTGGCAATCTGTCAGCATTCAGGCTTTGTTGTAGATGAATTTGATTCGCTCGGACATACAATCACTCAAAGTTAACTTTTAGCCCCTTTTTTCTTGCTTCGGAGAATTTGTCATAAAGTTTGTTAAACAAAGCTTTGTGTTTGTCGCCTCTTCGGCATTTCCTGAATAACGCGTTTTTCTTGTTTTCGTTGTACTTGTTGTAAATTTCTTTTTGCTTTGATTTCCATTGTGTAATCATACTCTTATGAACGTTATACTTTTTTGCTACATCCCTACTTAACATACCATCGTTTAAATCATTTAGCGCGTCAACCTTTTCTTTTAACGTATAGCTCTTCCGTTTGTCAGCAATTTTTGGTAATTCGTTAGCTTCAACATCAGTAACAAGCTCCTCTAAAACCGATTTCACAGTTTTTTCAATATCATCGTACTTGTTCCATCAATGATTTGATCCAAGCTCATTGATTTCGGGTCTTTGCCAGTTTGAGCAATATCCGTATGTGATAACTTATTTTTACACCAAAAATCGTGCATCGAAAGGGCTTGTGATGTTTTCAGTGATTTTTTGCAAACAATACATTCAAACAAATTATCTTCTTTTTCCTTCGGCACTACATTTACCAACTCACCACGATGACAAATCTTTTTGGTAAAACCAAAGTTGAACAAATTTGTCTGCTTTTAACTTATAAACGAGTTGCTTATACAAAAAAAATCGTGTATTGCTTTTTTTGAAAATGCTCTCTCTGCACTACAATGAGTTATGGGAAAGATAAGAAAAATCTGATATGCGATTTCAACATGGGAAAAACTGATTCTAACTTATTCCAACGAATTGCTTGTAAACACATTCAAGTGCTGATGTAATCTGCTTATTTGCTTATTTACCAACTTGGAAAACTGGATAATTTCATCAGGGAATTCTGTATCTAAGTCTGAAGGATAAATAGTAAATAAGGATTTGGCAGCAGCAACAATGACAGAAACGGTCATGGTCTAAAAACTAGCTAAAAAACCCATTTTTCTCTCTGCAGACTCGTAAGCAAAAAACCTTTCTTTCAAGCACATTTTCAACTTGTCTATGATTGGGGAAAAAAAATTATTTTAAATTCGTCACTGCCACTAAGAACCACTTCATTCTCGCTATTATTACTAAACCCTAATTTGCGCGTCTTCTTTCTTGATTTTCATGCATGTACTGATTAGGAATAATGCTTGAGAACCTTCTAGCACTTTCTTGAATGTCGAGAAAATTTTCACGAACTGATGTCACATTTTTCAAAAGAGATTAAGTAATCGAACACAAAGAGCCAAATCTGCAGCTTTATCCTAAATTTTCATACTAGTAGCATCAAATCGTAACACTATTCTGTGCCAAAGCTCCGTCATAAAAGCAACATCCAAAGTTTTTGTTTTTTTTAAAAGTGTAGTGGCTACGCTTTGTGTCTGACATTTTTCATCTTTATCCAGAATAATAGATTCTAATGTCTCAAGAATATGATCGTAATTTGAATTTAAAACTTAAGTAGAAATGGCTGACCACCTTGTCCCACTCAGGCATCAATGGTAACTTTTCTGTCCTTTCCAGCACCACTTACAAGACCAGAACAAAGTATCTGCCATCTATGAGTTGAAGAAGCACAGAAATTATACAGGCAATAAAGAAATCCAAAGAAATCGTATACAGCCTCACAGCTGTCAACAGCATTTATGCCAACTAAATTTATGCCAACTAAATTTAGAGAACGTCCTACACAAGGAATAAATTCAATGTTTGGGTTCTCATTTTTCAGTAGTGCTTGCAAGCCTTTTGTATTTTCCTGCCATGTTAGATGCATTGTCATATGACTGACC
This sequence comes from Hydra vulgaris, assembly GCF_038396675.1. Lineage (NCBI taxonomy): Eukaryota > Metazoa > Cnidaria > Hydrozoa > Anthoathecata > Hydridae > Hydra > Hydra vulgaris. Next base: position 22,666,163 of record NC_088925.1, read on the forward strand.
ACGACCATCGTTAATATTTAAGCCAAGCTCATCTAATTTTTTCTTGACAGCATCTGTCATAGCCTTTTCGTTATATCCACATGTAGGTTTAAACCCAATAAATCTTTCTTCCACAGCAGTTTCCTAGCTCACATATCGAATGAATATTGCAAGTTGGTCACAGTGTGCAGTGTCAGTTGATGGTTCAATAATCAGTGAAAAGAATTTAGCACTGTCAATTTCGCTACCAATGGAAGCCAGAACTTTTTTTGCATTTAAGAAAGCAATTTCCTTATAATTTGTTGATGAAATTTATGAAACATTTCCTCTGCCCTGATTTCCTCGGTTTTCTAAGTGTTTAGCAAGGAATGAGTCAAATATCGCTAAGAACTCGAAGGCCCCGAGAAAATTTTCCAAGGCCCCGAGAAAATTCTCATTACTGAAGTCACCTTCTAGACCTTCACCGAGCTAGATCTCGACTGCACAAAAACTTCAAGCATTCAACAACTCTTGTTAGAACTTTTCTCCAGTAATGTTTTTCATCTTCCAACTGCTGTTTTAAATGAATATCAATTTCTCCTTTTATTGTGACTTTTCCAAAATAGCACTGGACTGCAATCCGTCCACAATGCTGGGTTAGATTGAAATATTGACAAACTGGAATAAAACAAAAAAGAACGGTGTAGCTTAAGTATACAATTAAAATAATAATACGTTTAACAATATTACTCATAACAACAATAATAATAATATTTTTAAATATATTACTCATAACAACAACAATAACAATAATAATAATAATGCCATTTGACACATTTTTGGCCGCGCTGTTGCATTGGATAAAACCGATACATTGTCTATTGAAGAATTATCTGTTACGTTCTGCAACTGTGAACTTTCTGAAGTTGGGTCAGATTTAATTGACACACATTGATTCTCCTCCCATGCTTTATCAGGAGATCGGAAAAAAAATAGTCAATTTTGGATTTATTTTATTTTTGCTTGCTGTCAGTCACATTTTTTTTTTTTTTTTTGCAGTTTGGGTTTTAAATTTCCGCTTAAATATTTTCTGTCCATTATTTTTATTTTTCAGTAATAATTCTGTCTAATTATTGCAAAAATAATATTGTAATATTAATTTATAATTCATTAGTGGTAAAACAAAGGAAGTAAAAAAACTAATATAGCAAAAAATATAAAATATTTCAATATATATTTACTAATAAGTAAATAAAAAAACAAACAACTATTAATTTAAATGATACTTTATGTTCTCAAATAAAAAAATAATCAAATCAAATCAAAATGTAGTCAATTTGCATTTCTTAATAAATAATTAATAAATAGTTCGTATTTAACTTGTATCTGTTTATTTCACTTTTAAGTAAAAAAAAAATAAAAATTGTTCGAACTTTTTTCTAAAATAGTTCAAACGTGTTCAAGTTCGAACTCTTTTTTAAAAAAGTTTTGAGTTTTTACTTTTAATTACATGAGAAATTAATGAAATTAATTTGATTACAAATTATCGAAATTAATTTCATTAAAAATAATTTAGAATGTCAAGTCATACGTAATAAAGAAAATAATATATAAGTTAAAATTGGGGGCCCCGCTGGTACCCTAATTTTTAGGGGCCGAGCGCCTAGGCTCCCAGGAACCCGGTTAATTCGACATCCACCCAATAAGTAGATAAATCTATTTTCGTGGTTACTTTTTTTAATAACATCATTACTTAAAAACGAATTAAAATTTTTAATTTCACCTGAAGGTGGGCGATAACAAGAACTCAGAATTTTATTTTTTATTTTATTGCTTAAAATTTTAATTGTTAAAATCTCTTTATCAGCATCAGAGATGCTCATGTCATGCAGGGTAAAACATCGTAAGTTATTTTTTAACATAAATAAAAGCGCCTCCGCCACGCTTATTTGTTTTTCGTGCTAATGAAATTACATTAAAACCCGGCAGTTCAAAATTAGTAAAATAATTTTCGTCATCCGAACTGCAACATGTTTCTGCTAAGCAAATTATACTAAAAAGATTTCTTAAACAAAATTATTGAAGATTTCAAAATTTTTTTTTAAGTTCGGATATTAATGTGAATTGTGTTAATATTATTTTGATCAAGAAATCCTTAAACTTCATGGGTATAAAAGTAGTTGCGTGTATTTTTCAAAGCACCAGAATCAGTAATATAGTTAAGATCCAGACCCGTAGCAACCCGGGGAAGGGGGGCAGCAGGGGCATTTACCCTCCCAATAATTTTTCAAATAAAAAGTTTTCAAAAAAATTGACTGAAAAATGACTTAAGAAAAAAAGATCCATAAAACTAATTCAGGGCCTCTTAATCCAGCACTGCCCTCCCAATATAATTTTTGTTGATCTGTTGATTTGATTGATTTCTTATTAGACTATGAATCTGATCCTGAGATCAGATTCATAGTCTAATAAATGACTTAAGAAAAAAAGATCTTTAGAACTAATTCGGGGCCTCTTAATCCAGCACTGCCCTCCCAATATAATTTTTGTTGATCTGTTGATTTGATTGATTTCTTATTAGACTATGAATCTGATCCTGAGATCAGGATCAGATTCATCGTCTAATAAGAAATCATTAGTTAATCAAAAAGTATAAAAACTAGACTGAAAATTTAGGGTTTCGTTAAAATCCATTTTATTTTTGTCATTTCGTAATCGAAATGAAATCAAAGAATTTCTTTTATAAATCTCGTGTGCTTAATGTATTATATATAACGTACTTATCCTTTGCCCTTAAACCTTTTACCTCATTCAGGAGTTTTTTTCGCAATTCTAACGTATGATCACTATAATCTTCATTTATGTAAACCTTTTAAGCCCACAATTTCATCGTCGTGTATTTTTTTAATATCGTGCCTTTGTCTTTGTTTATTATTTAAAAACTCCCTTACTTTACTTTCATTTTCAATTTCTTCAATCCCACAGAATCTTAAGTTGTTGCGTCGACTTCGTGTTGAAGTTCAGCCAATTTGTTAATCATGTTAGTATTTGCATATTCATTTGTCTATGGTGTTTTTGATGTTTGATGATCAGCAACTATATTATCATAATTATTACTCACAAATTCAACAGCTTTATTAAGTTTGTCTAATTCCTTTTTTATATATATTATATAAACTTTTATTATTATTTTATGATTCTATTAATTATTATATAAACTAGATGTCTAACTTCGTTTATAAAAGTGAAGCCGCTTTTGCTCTTTTTGCAAATGGCGGATTAAATTTGTAAACAACTTTTCTTTTCTTAAATGAAGTAAATATATTTTAAATATAAATACTATTTATGTTAAAGTGTTAAGAGGAAATTAGTATACTTGTAAAATAATAATTTATGTTTCCTAAATTCATTTCTGATTAGAAAGGGATTAATGTTTTGAATAGAAAAGTGAAACTACAGACTAGAAAAAAATGATTTATCACAAAACTATTTCTGAAATTGAAAAATACCCTTATGATTGATCTATCAATTAAATGAAAAGTATATTAATTTTAGAAAAGCTTGACTTAAATGCAATTGCAACTTAAATGCATGGTAACTTTTTAAACTTATTTAAGTCTTTGTTGTTTAATATGTGTTGTTATTCTTTTATTTTTTGATCTTTAGACTTTTGTTTTGTGTTCTAAAGTTTAATATTTAAAAAAAAAAAAAATTGATTCATGATTTTTTCAATAAATAAAAATTAAATATTTCCGTGCTTTTAGAAGAATATGTTTAAGTTAACAGCGCTTTTTGTTATTTTTTAATGATTGGTGTTTTATTTATTACTTTACCAATTTTACGTTTGTTTATTTTATATAGTTAACGGAATTGCTTATTTTAAATCAAACTTTATATTTACAGAATTTATGAAGGGGTTTGGCGACAAGACATATTCGTCTTCTTCTCGCCCCTGCTACCTATATATCTTGTTATTAACATACGGATAGTATTTACACGACAAAAAAAAAAAAAGGCCTTTTTGAAGCATTTTTATGAATTTTAATACTTTTAATAAACCTAGGCGCATAAAAAACTTTTATAAGTATTTTATAATTATTAAAACATGTTAGGAATTTTTGATGCTCTAGACTTGCGTTTTAAACTTTTATTTCACACATCGTTCTCAGCTTTTGTCCTTTTTACAAATAGCGGAATGTATTTTTAAAAAAAAATAGTGGCTTAATTTTTCGTCCAATAAAATCCCGCAAGTTAGCATTTAGTTTATATAATATATCATTGAAAAAAAGTATCAATATTTTCTGTTAATACAAGTAAAAGTTCATCTTTTGCCGCTCTGCCATTTCTGAGAAAATGAAATGTCCTTTTGAGTCATACCCTTTAGACAACTTTTAAAATCTGACAGTTTTCTTACGATAAAGTCAGAAAATTCGTTTAGTTTTCTAATAAATTTTAAAGTTTGAAGTTTTAGAATTAAGGTTTATAATTTAGCATTAACATTTTTTATACTTCATTATACTAAACGTATTCTCTTAAATATTTTTGTTTAACTTTCAGTTTTGTTTAACTTGAGCATAAATTCAGTGAATGGATATTTTTGGATAGATATTGGCAATTAAATAAATTCAGGCAATTACCATTAGTTGCTTTTTTATTTGCAAGGTTCCATATAAGCAGCGTTAAATTTTTTTGTTTGTTATGCTGATCTATACTGAAAAATAGATAGTCAATTTTTCATATAGCTTTAAACTTATCTTTTTTATTTCTATTTTCATTTCTTTCTACTTAATTTTTAATTTTTTAACTTTTTTATTAACTTTTAATTTCATAACAGCGATAAACCTTTTCATAAATATCTGCGACGAAGAATGGAGATATTTCAAAGCGAGGCAGTGTTTGTAACAATCAAAACAAACTTATCTTTTACCAATAATTTTGTTAGGTTTAGAGGTGATAAGTTGTGGTGTTTTCTCTATTTAGTTTCTAAAATTTAATTTTCACTTACTATGTTATTGTTTTTATAATAGCTGTATAAATAATAAATAAACTATGGAAATACTTTCACTCCAAAAGCCGTCAGAACATGCGGTTTGTGCAAAACAAACAAAGAAAAGCTTCGTTTTTTTGGTAAGCTCATTTATATATATATTTGTGTGTGTGTGTGTGTGTGTGTGTGTGTGTGTGTGTGTGTGTGTGTGTGTGTGTGTGTGTGTGTGTGTGTGTGTAATATATAAACTTAATAAATCCCATTTATTAGTTTAAACTAATCTAAATATTATAAGGCCATATAAATCTTACTTCTTTTCTAGACTTAGAGGAAGTTGTAATAACAGTGGAAGATGTTGATAATCTAGCAGTCCATGTTCAGCCTAAAAGCTTATCCACTTATAAGATTGAACATTTAAAACAATGGTTAATATATCGTGGAGATACATTGCAAGGTGTTAATACTCTCAAAGATGCACAATTAAGTTATGACTTTTTTTTAACGTGATTAAGGTATGGCTTTAATAGCTAAAGTTTTACTCAATTTTTTGGAATTCAACACTTGCGCAATGCTATATCTGTTATATCTTTATTTGTTATTCTATTATTAAAAACTATCATTATTATATAACTATATAACTATAAAATTTAATATTGCTGAATTAAAAATTTAGTTTATTGAAAATGAACTTATAAAAAAAAAAATTTTTTTCCTTTTTATACAGTTCTCTTTTAAATTTATTGGTTCTTGAATAAATAAATAACAACAACTTAAAGACATTTCATGTCAGTTTGAAATTTGATTTGAAATAATAATCAATATAATTTATAAATGTTTAATTTTCATGTTTAAAACATATATAATTTTTTAGGGTATTGAGCTATATCAATATGGGTACATCAGAAATAATTGTTGATCCTACGCCAGAAAAGAAATAGCTTTTAAAAAAAACTGAAAAATTAAAATTAAAAATCAAACCAATTACTGATGTAAACACTTGTGATATTAGTTGTCCTAAAATATTTCAACCAGAACTACTTAATTTAAATCAATCAGATGGTTGGACGAAAAGTCTTGAAGATATACCACTTTTTACAATAAACAATATTCTAAAATATACCAAAGATGTTAACTTCAAAGTAATTTCAAAATCAAAAATTTTGAAAAAAAATTTCAAAGAGGGGAACAGCTTGTTGAAGAAAAATTTATTGATTTAAGTTCTGTATATACAAACAGAGCAATGGTTTATTCTGTGTAAAAGGCATTTGTACTGGCAGCTTAAAAAAAATTGATAGATGGTCTATAACAATTTTAAATAAGTTAACTGCAGATATTATATTTAGTTTCTGTCAATGTCCAGCTGGAAAGTTAGGTACATGCTCACATTCCTATGCACTCTTAAAGCTCTTAGCGAAATGGGTGGTACAGGGAATTGATAAGGTACCAGAAGAAAAAGCATGCACATCCTTACCATGTGTCTGGTCTGTTCCACAAAGTAGAGGCAGAATAGAAAAACCAATGATAAATGATCTGCAAATAAAATCCTCACAAAGCAAAAAACTGAAACAAGATCAAAATAAAACAACTACTGAAAATAAAGGGATTGTATCTACTTTGCATAATGCATGTGAATCATCAATGAAAAAAAATAAGGAAAAAATTTCTAACTTAATAAACAAAATCTCAATTATTAGCCCTGATTTACATTTTCTTGGAATAGTTAATCAGAATTACCAAAATAACATTAAAACAAATTTTGGCATGATGCCAGAAGGGTCTGTACTTGGTATTCATGCACCAGTAATGCAACCAAACTTTAAAGTATATTCAAATCTTAAAGATATAACAAATATGCCACTATTTAATAGCTATAAATATCCAAGTTACCCATTTAACAATAATGATTGTAATCTTGATGAGTATTTACAAAAAGTAACAGATTTAAAGGCATTAAAACTAATTGAATCACTAAAAAGTAATAGTGATGACATTGATCAAATCGAAAGATTAACACGCCATCAAGCTCGTTGTTTACTTTGGTTTGAAAAAAGAAATAACCGTTTTACAGCATCATTATGCAATAAAATAAAAAGTGTAAAAAGTAAAAAGGGGCTTAAAACACTAGCATACAATATCGTGTTTCGAAAAGATAATGAGGTAATAAATAAATGAGGACCATAGTTATTATGACCAAATACAAATGCAGTTAGCTTTAACATCTCAATCATGGTGAGACTTTATATTTTATACTAATAAAGGAATGGTAATAATTGTGTGCAGTTCAATAATGAAAAATGGGACAAGCTAAAAAAAAATATTCTTGATTTCTATTTCATTCACTTATTAAAAAACCTTGATGACCATTCAAAAGATAACTTAGAAAGTGCTCTATTTGCTGATGAAATTAGCATAATGATTGAGTGAAACTATATTTCAAAATAATTGTTATTTTTGAATTATTCTTATTATTTAAAAGTAGACTTTTGAACATCTTCTCTCCCCCCCCCCCCTCCTTATTCTTGTATATAGCCGTATGCTTTTAACATCTCTTCCCTTACTGTTTTACATCAATTTTGTTGTTTAACAAATCCGGGCTCTGGTTGATATTTTATCTCAGTGTACTGTTTTTTTTTGGTTTCACCATGGGTGATTGACCATTGACAATTTGCATACCATTGTTATGCAAATTGTTATTTAGAATTTTTTTCAAGCAAATTTTCAATTTAGTTTTAATTTTTAATCTCAGAATTTTATTTTATTTTCTCAAGTGGTTTTTTATTATGTCATATATATTATAATATTATACTTTACTAAAAAGTTGTTGCTTTTGGATTCTATTTGCATACTACTTTAAAAATTCAGATCATAAATCATTAATGTCAGTAAATATGCAAATATAAATGTTATTTGTTATTTACAAGATAAAGGTAATAAACATTTAGAATAATTGAAGGGCTTATTGTGAAACAATGACAAGCCACACTTTTTTTAAAAATAAGTTATTATAATTTTTATAATCATCAATAGTATACGCAATTTTTATTTATTTTTTTGTCCAATATATAATATCCATTAGTATTTTTATGATGTATAAATTTAAGAGAATAATAGGTAAGCACTGATTTTATAGATTTAAATAAAACTTAAAATTCATTTTTCTCAAATGTTTGTTTTTGTGGCTTTTCATTGTTTCGCAATAAGCCCTTTAATTATTCATTTTAATTACTTTAAAGGAAAAGAACATTGATGTTAAAAGTTCAAAAATAACTTGTCAAATTTTCTTTGTAGTGATGCTATGTGAGTCAAGCTACTAAAAGCTGTGAATCAAGCTACTAAAAGCACTTTTAGAAATGATTTCAATAGTTTAACGTCTGTCACATGTTTATCTATTAAATCATAAACTAAGAGTCCAGGTTAATGAAAAACTTCAGATATGCGGTGATAAAGATTTTAAGAATCAAGCAACTAAATTTGTAGGTATTATTTTATTATTACTTACTTGGCATTTTTTTTCGATTACCCATCTAAAATAAAATTAATGAAAATGTTGCCTTGGCTATTCTGTTCATAAATTAGACATTTATAACTTGTCTAACTCATTTAACAAAGTGCACCAACAAGAAGGTAAGCCATAGGACTTTGCACTCCGTTTGTAAATTGTCATGTTGTTGCCTAAGATTAGCTCTCTGTTTCTGGATACTTTCCTTTTATTGATAGGCAGTTCATGCAAAGTATTAGTATTGTTGCCTAAGGTTAACATCCATTTCTGGATTCTTTTCTTTTCTTGTTAAGGCAGTTATGGATTTTTTTTTTAGTTTTTTATGTTTTTTTTTATTTATTAGTTTTTTATGTTTTTTTTTTATTTACTTAAATATAAAATAAAGTACACTAATATAGTCAAAACAAAAAGGTAATTATTAAAGTAACATTAGGTATAAAACACTAAATCAGCCAAAGTATTTAAAACTGTTTCAACATCAGGAGTTATTTTTTGATAAATAAGATATTTTTAAGTTTGTTTTGTATTTTTTTGTATTTTTTAATTTTTGTCTTTTTCTCTCTGTTTTCTAAATTCTGAACAAAATCGTTCTAAAGGTAGTATGCAGCATCTTTATGTTTCTTTGCTTTACTTTACATGTCAGCTCTCTGGTACTTCCTATATATATATATATATATATATATATATATATATATATATATATATATATATATATATATATATATATATATATATATATATATATATATATATATATATATATATATATATATATATATATATATATATATATATATATATATATACAACCCTCGGAATTAGGGTCGGCATTCGGCAATGCCGACCTAACTGCCGACCTGAAAGTGTTTGAGGTCGGCAAAAAATTGCCGACCTCGTTTCTATGTTTTACGGTTAGACCTTTGTATCAAATAATTTTTGCCGACCTGATGCCGACCTCTAAAAGATTGAGGTCGGCAAATTACTGCCGACCTCAATTTTCCTAATTCCGAGGGTTGTATATATATATATATATATATATATATATATATATATATATATATATATATATATATATATATATATATATATATATATATATATATATATATAAGAGTTTATTAAATTATATAAGAGTTATAAAAGAATTTTGATATATTTAACTGTGACAATTTCAAATGCTTTTAAATTAGCTTACCTGTTCAATTTAATTTTTGATAATTGGATCTTGATAATTTGACAATAAAGCAGCTACTAAAATAATTTGATTTAAAGAACCCATCATATTCATAGGGATAATGTAATCAAATATATGATAACACTTTAACCTCTGTATCATTCTCTCCACATGGATTCTTTCATTTGCAATTTGTTGACTTAAAACTGTTTCCTCAATAGTAAATTGTTCTCTACCCCTTAAAAATGATGGTAAAACAAGATTAACACCAAGTGGTCTGAGGTATTCTGCTATTGTAAAGCCACGGTCACTCATTACACTTTCACCTGGATTCCATAATGCTTGACTTAAAAATCCACTTTTAATAACAATTTCTTTGTCGAAAGACTCCCTGGGTAGGCATTTGAAATAAATGTAAATCCTCCCCCAGGTGCAATTCCTACTAAAACTTTAACTGTTGTGTGACTTTTGTAATCTGAATACATAATTTTGTGCATAAATAATTTAGATGGTGTTTCCACCTTAAACTCTACACAATCAATGATACACTTCACAGTTGGGAACTTTTCCTTCATTGATTGCGGCATTGTTTTTGTAACTTGCTCCATACTAGGCCATATGCAGATTGATCCAAGTCTTACATACATAAAATTTATCCATGTATTTACAGTATTTGTGACTGTTCCTTCTGAAATATTGTGTAAAAACGATAAATGACGAAGATCATAATTCCTGCGTAAACGAGTCAATGTTAAAATAAATGCATCAAGTGGCTTTAATGCTCTTGGACGTCCGGTGGATGAACTTATTTTTGTTTTTTGGTTGTTGTATAAAATTATGTTTCTTCCATTTTCACCAGGATCTAAAAATTCTAAAACAGCTTTTAAAATGTTAATTGATGGAAACCCAGTATAATGATTACAACTTTCATCATTTTCCATAATATGATCAGTAAAACAAATGCAACGTATACCTAGAAATTCATTACTCCTTTCTAAATCAAACTTTAATATGTGGTTCTCCTTTTCCAGTTCATTTATGCGCTTTTTTAAATCATTTCTTTCATCCTCTACTAATTCACCTTCAGCAATATCAATTTTAAAGTCTACTTACTCTAGTGGCGCTGACAATGATGTCGATAAAGAAGAATCTATTTCTATAACTGGCATTAAAAATGATGTTGATAAAGAGGAATTTACTTCATTTAGCGGCGGTAACAATAGTGTTGATGCAGACGAATCGTCATCGAAATTTTGAAGTTGAGGTCTGCATACTTTCTTTTAACATTGCCTAAAAATTGGTGGTTTTCTAGACGTATCTGCCACTGAAAAGTTATTCCATGAGTGCAATATCGGCCTAGCACCTTTTATAAGTCTTATCCGTGTACCACCAGGGGTTCTATGGATCATTTCTTGTAAGAAATGCTTTTGACATAATCGAGTAGATTTTGTCAATTTAAAATTATCTTTACTTTCTTGTCTTTTTATCAAGTTGCACCAAATATTCCTTTCTCCAGTTTCGGCTGGAAATGTGAAAAAACTAATATTTGTTGGAACTCTAATTCTATCTACAAAATCATAGCTATATGAAAAACACCAGATTTTCAAAGCACCAAATTTGGCATAATTGCCATGCAGATACAAAAACTGGCGTAGGTGTATAATGGGATAGAAGCGAATTGGCTTAAATGCTTGTTCATGTTCGGCTCGAATGATAAACGAGCCGGGCTTGAACAAAAAATTAGGCTCGTTTATTAAACGAACCGAGCTTGAACATCATAGGCTCGTTCATATAGGCTCGATTAAAGCTTGAATATATATATATATATATATATATATATATATATATATATATATATATATATATATATATATATATATATATATATATATTTATCCAATGCAATGAGAGCAAGACTTATATTTGTGAAAATGTAATTTGAACTACTAGAGTGCAGTGTTTAATAGGAATTATTATGTTTGTTAGAGTTTACATTATGTTTGAACTTTGAACATTAAGTTTGAACATTGAACTACTAGTTTTAACTTTTATTTTGAACTATAAGATTTGTGGGATCTTATTTCATTATGTTGTTTATTCGCATGTTTAATAGACTGTAGGATTGTTTATGTTGTTTGTTGATTTGGACTTGCATTATTTACAGACGAGCCTTTAAAGAACAATTTTTTTTTACAAAACGAGCTTTAAACTAACAGGTTGCAATAATTATTTCGAGTTTTAAACCAGTCGAGCTCGAGCAACATGTAAAACGAGCCGAGCCCAAACTATACTAATCCTTAACGAGCCGAGCTCGAACAAAGAATCTCATGTTCGAAACGAGCTCGAGCCGAGCCTGAACACTCTTAATATGTAAACGAGCCAAGCCGAGCCCTGGCAAGCTTGGCTCGTTCGGCTCAATTTACAGGCCTAGCCAAAAGAATCAACAAACATTGGAACCAGTTTAAAAAACTAGCATAAGTGCAAATTGGCATAAGCGCGCCAAAACAATTTGAAAAAATTGGCGCACTTATACCAGTTTTTGCAAATTCTTTTGACGCTTAAGTAACTGTTTTGGATTCATGAGAGTTCGTTTAGTTCTAAAATATAAAATTTGCACTTATGTCAATGCTTTCAAATTCTATCGGCGCGTTTTCACCACTTTGCGCTTATGCCAGTTCTCGCCACTGCTTCGCGCTTATGATAATTAGCACTTAAGCCGATGCTTTCAAATTTTTTTGGTGCACTTACGCCTATGTGTACTTATGCAAATTCGCACGTATGCCTGTCTTTGCAACTGCTTCGCGTTTCTGCCAGTTCGCGCTTATGAAATTCACACTTGCTCAGCCCACCGTGCCCATGCTTATGTTAAATGAGAACGTTTCAAAAGACTCCGTGATTGGAGCCTGGGATCAACAAAATAACCTAAAAACTTCGCTTTCCCTTTACTGAATGTGAAAGGAATAAGTTAATGAAATATTTTTTTAAACTTATTATTCTAAGTTTAAATTCATCGACGACTTTTAAGTTTCATTAAATAATTTTTTAACGTTCCAAAGTTATGGTTGTAAAAAAATATGTTTATTAACTGATTGCTCTTACATTTGGAGTAGGGGGAGCAATCTTTTTTCACTGCTGTTTTTAACAAAACATTTTCATTTGTCATTAGTATGAGCATACTTAAGTTTTGAGCATAATCGCTGAAAGTGTAATAATAAAACAATAAAAGTATGTTTGTAATAAAAAAATAACTAAATTACGACATCAATATATAAAAATATATGTATGTAATATAAAAAAATAACTAAAGTACGACATCAATATAAAAGTATGTGTGTGTAATATAAAAATATAACTAAACTACGACATCAATATATAAAAATATATGTATGTAATAAAAAAGTAATTAAAGTACGACATATAAAACAAAGTATAGAAAAATGTTAAAAAGCTTTGGTTAATGATTAAATGAAAAGTGCTTATATAATAAATCAAATATATAAGCGCACAATAAAATGATCAAAAATATATTTAAATAATTCGAAAAATATTTAAATAAATTTATAAATATTTAGATGATAAATAAAAGCCTATTCTTCGTCTAACTTTACGGTTAAACTAACGACATCAAACGTGAATCCACCTGGAGGAGATTTAACCTGATTAAGCACTACCGCAGATGTATGTGATATTTTTCTAGGTGACATATTGATCAAGTGGTCACTCTTTACACTTTTGGTATCGTCACTATTGGTCTTTTTTAGGGATCTACTTCCAGATCCCGGTAACGGCTGATCTGCTCGACGTGAAAAGCTCATTGGTTCATTATCATCTTTAAAACGTTTCGTAGACTGCGTTGATAGCAATCGATCGATTCTAATGCGAGCATCGTCAAATAATCCACGAAGATCTTGTATTCTGCGCGCATGGTTTTTATTTTGGGTTTGGAGATTGTTCTAAAAAAAATGTTACTATTAAATCAAACTCTACAAATCCGCTATACCCTATCCGCTATACTCTATCTGCTACAACCTATTCACTATACCCTATCCGCTGAATAATTTACAAAATTAGAAGAAATAATCTTAGTAATATAAAAAAAAAACAATAAATCTCAAAATAACTGGAGTCAATATTATAGGATATTTTTGACAAATGACAGGTCACTTTTGAGAGAAGACTTAAACAGTCCAAGGAATTTCGGTTTTGGTTTGAGTTTGATTTAGCCAAAAAATTACAAAAAATTATGCTTACCTTGATGCCAATTTACTTTGATGACAAGTTGTAATTTACCTTGATGCCAATGGTAAATATATATTTCCATAATTTTTTTGTTTTTTAATAAAAAAAAAAAAAAAAACTTGTTCTAACTTTTAAGTCAGGTTTTATTAAAAGATATGCTATCTTTTAATTTCACCCTAAACTTGGCATATAATTTTTCAAATTATTAAATATTAACAAACTATATATATATATAAATGTTCTTTTATAGTTTAATAATTAGGAAGCTTATGTAAAGTATAGTTTTACAATTATTATTATTTTAAATATCCAACTTTAAAATTATCAATGCTTTATAAAGTTGATATTTGAACAAAAATAATTTTTAAACAATGAGTTTCGTAGTTTGTTTGGTTTGCAAAACAGATGTGTTTATTTGTTAAAAGTCCTTTTACGGCAACTGAGTTCAAAGAAACTAATTTTGCTGTTAAAAAACTGAGTTTTGTAATATTTATTTAAATATTTTTTCCTCGCAGAAAAGACGATTACAAAAGTGGTGTTAAAAACTCCATAATCTGCAATGCCTCTTTTAAATTTTGTGTATGAAGTCCAGAATTTTTTAAAAACGATACTTATCTAATACAAAAAGAAATGATTATCTATTTTATAACAGACATTAATCAGCATAGTTTTTTTTTTATTGATCTTTAAACCAACTTACATTCTAAACTTGTTTTTTTTTTTTAATAACAGTTAAAAAAAAACTTTTTTAAATGTTTAATATACATTTTAAATACGTTTTAAAAACTTTGACAGTATCAAAAGTAAAAACTTATTTAAATTTTTTACTAAAAGTATACGTATTTATTTTTGTTAATAAAAAATATGTTAACTACTTAATGCCTTGATTTAAAAAAACTTTGAACCCATAAAAATTTTTTTTTTTTTTTAATTTAAACAATTTATTGCCACAGTTTTTGTTAGTTAATTTGTTAACGTCGCGCAGCGTTTGCGTTTATCTTCAACACAAAACAATTAAAAATTAATTAAATCTTAACAAATTACTTTTCTTCCTTGCGTTAATAATATTTATTTCAAAAAACCGTCGAGTTCAACTTGTTTATCAACACTTTAACCATTAAGTTTAGTTAAGCATTTAAACGAATAAATTTTAGCATCGGTTTAAATAAAATATAAAATTATATACTATTTTTTGATAAATAGTTTTATAAATAAAATACTTTGTGCTGTTTACATATTAAAGCGTTAAAGTTACACAGCGAAAATAACCTACCAAAAAATTGTTTTCTTCTTCTTTGTTATTAGACCAAACGCTTAGCGATTCGTTGAAGGCCATAACTTCGTCTCGCTGGAATTTTAAAGCGCGGAGCAATAAATGAGCTATATCTAGACAGGCTAAGTTATTATCCGATAATAATCTTTATGACCCACCTGGTTTTTATTTAAGTTTAACGTTAAATCCTTATACTTGTCAAAATCAGTACAAACAAAACAATTTAAAGACAATCTTATAAGTGCAAGTTAGCTCATAGCACATAATGTTTATAATATAAAAAAACTTTTCTGCTTTTGAAAGCGCTTTAAAATCGAGTCTTCTTTTTGCAAACAAAGATTCAGCCAATAGAGTGTTAATAAAGTTTACATTTTCAGATTAAACAGTAACAAAAAAGTTTCTCTTTTTTTTCCGATTAGAGTATAAGTTAACTTTTAACATTAATAGGAACCAGGCCGCCATTTCAAAAATGCTCTTAATAAGTTGGGGTTTGCGTTTTTACGTGTGTTATACTTTATTTCGTCATCAGAATGTTAATGGCTTACTTGACAATCAAAATACTAAAGCGATGGTTATTGAAACGGTAGAGAATATATTGACAGAAAGCTTTCGACACTATTTTAAAAAAGTGTTTTATATTGTTAGCTTTTTATTTTGTGTGAAGATATTTGATAGAAGCTTCAAATAATAAACATTTATGATATATATTATATAAGATAATCAGCGCTTAATTTTATCATTATTGTTACTATTAAATCTTCTTAATTGACAATGTATAAAAGTAAGAGTTTCAAAACAAAAACTTGTTTTATTTAAAATAAAAACCAGTAGAAAATATATTGGAGACGTATTTTAAAGTATCGAATCATATAATTATTTTTATTATTATCATTGCTGTTGTTGCTTTTATTATTATTATTTTAGTTATAATATAATTTAGGTGTTAAATTTACTTTTAGTTATAATATAATTTAGGTGTTAAATTTAAAAAAATACGCCTAGTATTTCTGTCGTCAAGAACCTTTAAAAAATATTTATTTGAATATCTTAATAAAGTACAGAAAAACTTGAGAAAAAACTCATTAAATTACAGTATTTTGTTGGTGTCGTTGTTAAAACAAAACAAAAAATCCGAGCCCAAAAAAGTATACAAATATCTAAGTTAAAAAGAAATTCAATTTTGAAAATTGGATAATTTTTAAGAACTATTTGATTTTTCACAAAAGCGCTAGAATATTGTAAAAAAAGCGCCACAATATTGTATTAAAAAGATCTCCCAAAATAAGTTTTGCTGGATAAGATAATCTTCCTTAAACCGACTTTGTTATTTTGCTTAGTCACATTATAAATTATGAAAAAAAAATATCGCGGCCACGTCTTGCATTTAAAAATATAACAAAGAAAATTAAAAACATTAGGTAGATGTTATTAACATTCTTTTCTTTTAAAAAAGGTTTTGTGTGAATCTAAAAATCTTTAAAATACGCGCGAAATGCTTCTGTTGCAGATAATGAAGGTCTAATTTACTTTTATTAGTACTACTAGCCTAATGTTTGTGTATTTAAAATAGCAACAGATAAATGAATAATATAATTGAATTAATCTTCGTTTTAAAAAAAATGATTTTCACATGTAAACTTTAAATGGATGGATGTTATACGTTGGCTTTTCATAGATGAAAACTTTATTTCATCGATGAAAGTACAAAAGAATTAATAGATTTTGTTATTGTTTTTCTTATTAATTTTCTCTTAACATTAATAAATAAATGTGCAAACCACTATGTTAAACTAACCTTTATTTTGACTTTTAATAAGACATGTTTTTTTAATATTACTAACTTTTTAATTTTACTAACTTTTAAAATGTAAACCAGGTAGAAATTTTGACCAGTCTAACGTTCGCGCTATTAAGTGTTGTGGTGTTATTAGACAGAAAAAGATTAGTATCATTAGCAAATTCTACTGTCATTAAATGAAAGGCTTTGCAAAGATCATTAATATAAAAGAGAAATAAATAAAATCCCAGGATAGATACTTAAGGAATTCCACGAGTAATATCTAACACATTTGTACATGAAAAAACATCAATTTGTAGCAGTTGCTTACAATTGTTCAAAGAGTTTTTAAATAAATTTCTGAAATGCATGTGTGTAAGTATGCCCTTTATGCATGCTCACGCCATTTGTTTAATCCCAACTCATTTTAGTAAAAATTTATACGATACTGAAAAAAAGATAAAACAACCATCTAATAACTGTCATTTTGAAAAGTTATGGATAGAATTGACACAAGGAATGAGTCGGATAGGAGTTATATGTTACTATTTTCTAAATAAGCTTTTAAAAACCGAATACAAGTAAATTCACTAGTTAAATATATTGCTTAACTGTTACAGATAGCAAAATAAGACTTAATAACATGTATATAGTTTATAAATTCATAGCGTAACTATTTAGAAAAATGAAAATGCTACAACCAAATATTTTTTGATTTTAAAACAGTTGAATGAATTAATTAAAGGAAAAAATTAACAAACCTTTATTTTATTTGTACTCAACTCTTAGAACTTTAAAGAAACTTCTAGGTTCTAGAGACTTTTTGAAAATTTTCAACAGTGTCATAAACAAAGGTAAGTCGAATATTTCATTTCTAGGACTTGGTTCTGATCTTACTAACTCCTCCAAGGATAAAACAGAACTTTTTGCTTTCTTCTTTTCTCTTTCTTCTTTTCTCCTGAACTTTTCTCTAATTTATCTCTTGAATCTAATGACCACACTCTTCCGGCCATATCAGAAAAGCAGGTGAACCCATTGGTTCCACATCTGAATTACCCCGGCTTTTGTTGCTAAAGTTATTTCTAATTTAAACACTTTTACAGCTTCTGGAAAGAAAGCAATCATGTCTGAAACAAACATTAAGCAATCCTCATATTATGCCTTACTAGAGTATTTTCCAGAACTTTTTTTGGGTTTCTCTAAACTATTTTATGTGCTAAATCAATCCGTTTTTCTAAAATCAATCTTGTTTTATGAAATCAATATTGTTTTCCTTATTCAATCTTGTTTTCCTATCTGCTGCAAAATGGCATCTGTAGTTCTAGAGTTTCTAAATAAACTCTAAGAACCCTCTAACCGATTATTAGCAAAGGTCTTTGAGATTTTAATTTAAAAAATAAACAGGAAGCCGATATTGAATCTGATCACTCTTCTATGACAGCTTAAGTCTTGTGATTGCTTGTTATTTTTAACCCATTCAAATCTCAGTTGTTTACTGATAACTGTTATCATTATATATTGATACTTCTATACTGATGGTTGGCAACTTTGCTGAGTCCTCTGCTTTACATCTTCTTTGATTAACATTTATCACTAAACTGATATGAAAACCATATACGCAATCCATTAGCATCTGCTAATGTTTATTCTCTATATTGCGCTTACCATTTTCTGACTCTGAATTCCGTTTTCTGCTTCTGCAAATCTTTTAATCGTCTCTGTATAGAATACAGTTGCATTATTACTGTTATAACTTAATGTCCTTTTTCTTCTAGAAAAGGTCCACAAATGTATTGTAAATGTAGTAAGATCAACTCTACCGGCCAAGCTTTAGCCTTTGTCTTATTGTCATAGGGTTGTAACTTTGTGTGACTCGCCTTTTAGCAAATTTGCATTATTTAGTTATGTATGTCCTTTCATGTTCTTAGAATTTTTATTTATTTATTTTTTTCTTTGTATGCCAATGCTTTGGAACTCTTTCTTCTGTATCTTAGGGTAGGGTATCTTCATGTATCTTAGTGTAAGGTTTCTTCATGTTTTACCAATTCATACAATTTACAGTTGTTAAGTCGTCTGTCAACTTCTTTCACTTTCACTTTTTCCTTTGGTGACTCCCAACTTAAACGGTGGTTGCTTGCAGCCTAGTTGTCATTAAATTTGTTATTAAAAAAATTATATGTAATAATATAAAAAGTTAACATTAATTCAATGGCAACATCTGTTTTTAAACTGAAGCAGTTTAAATATGCTGAGTTGAAACTAGAAACTAAATATTAATGAGCTATAATTTGAATATTGTCTACAACAACAACAAAAAATTACAAACAGTTGGTATAGTATTTTAGGTGTGAACTTATCATTCCAAACTTCCCGCGTTTGTTTAACTCCTTTTTTTATTAAAATGTATTAGTAAGAAAGTTATTAATATTTTAATAATGGCTGAGAGGAAAAAAAAGGCATTTTAAACAATCGTAAATTTTTACTTTTGTTTTCAATCGAATGATTAAAAGACCAATTGTTTTGAGAAATTATATTATCTTATATAATATAATATTTATAAAAATATTTACTTGACTACGGCTAGCGGTTTATAAATATAGTATTTTGACCGAGCCACAAAAAATGCTTTATTCTTAGAAAAAATTTATTGAAATACGCTTGCAATAAATATATATCTGTTGTAAAATAATATAAAAAATATAACACATAACATTTAAAATATTTAGTATTTCAAAGAATTAAATTTAAAAATTATAATTTTTAAAGAATTAAATTTAAAAATTATAATTTTTAAATTTAATTCTTTGAAATACTAAATATTTTAAATGTTATGTGTTATATTTTTTTATTTTATTTTATAACAGATATATATTTATTGCAAGCGTATTTCAATAAATTTTTTCTAAGAATAAAGCACTTTTTGTGGCTCGGTCAAAATACTATATTTATAAACCGCTAGCCCTAGTCATGTAAATATTTTTTATAAATATTATATTATATAAGATAATATCATTTCTCAAAATTTTACAAACTATAGTTTGTAAAATGAGAAACTATAAACTTCGGTTTGACTTTGATCTTTAATTCAAAAAGCTTTTCAGAAGAAATTTAATTTTTATTTGTCATAAGTATTTGCTTAAGCTTTGTTTTGAATTGATAAAAATTGTTTTAAGGTCGTATTTTAACAGAGTGTTCCACAACTTAGGTGCTCGGTTTGCAATTAAGAACCTTTAGCTGATAGCAAGTAGCTGAATCATAAGATTTAGATTTAATGTAATGAACTTTATAGGATCGAAGGCATTTTTTATATATATATCTTGAATATAAAAAGAAGAATTTGATAAAGTTTTAATTAATATGCATTTAGAATATTGAGTTGATTAAATAGAGCTTATGTGTATGAAAAGCAATCTAAGTTTTCAATTAACCTTATAGATTGTTTTTTTTTATTTATCAAACAATAATTTTACTTTGGCTGCGTTAGTGCTGCCCTAAGCAACGTTTTTTATAGTTTAGGTAGCAATCAAAATAAGAAAAATATTTTTCAATAACGATAAACGATAGTAACTGATTAGCTTAGCTAAATATACACATATTTTTTATATTTTATTTTCAATTACATCTATGTGGTCTCCAGGTTACATTTTTGTCCAGAATCATACCTAAAAACATCAAAGATTGATTTCTTTTAATTTTTTACCAAAAGAAAAAGTCCGAAAAATTTTAAGATAAACCTGTTGGAAGACGAAAAAATAAATTGTAGAAAGTTTCATTGATATTCAATTACTTTCTGAAGAAATTTCAAGTTTAAAGAAAGTTTAATGGATTTAAACTATTGGACTAGTTTAGCACATTCTTACAGTTTGACATCTTTACCGGAATAATATTATCTGTTATTATCTACTGACATAATTGAATTTAAAATGTTAGCTTATTTAAACTGTTGATATAAATAAGAAAAAAATTGTAAAAAGATGTTAAAAAAAAAAATAAGGACGCTCCTCAATAGGCTTTAATTGTTTTTTTTTTCGCTTGTTTGTAAATAAATAATTTTCTCAAATATGTGTTTTTTTTTTAAATTTATTTACATTTATCATTTACCTTTATACAATGAATAAAATAGAAAAATAAATTCAAATGAATATGACAAATAATAAAGAATAAAGAATAGGGAAACTCGAAGAAGACCGGATACAACAAATAATTTTAATAATTCCAAAAGTTAAGTAAAAAAAAGTTTTATGTTAATCGATTTTTTTTAAGCCCAATTGCATAAACTCAAATAAATTGCACAACTCGTCAAAAACAAGAGTTATTTGTGTACTAAGTACAGAAAATGTTCTATTTCTTTTAAGACCATCACGATGCGTATCATGCAAAGATAGTTAGTTTATTAAATTCTGTGATCTAAAAAGGCGCTAAGTTTTTTGAGTGCCTTTTTACATTCAGCCATTTTGGAATTTTTTTAACCTTGGCTCCTATTCGACATTAACATATAATCTATCTTTGTTGATTTTTAAAAAACTTTTTGAACTAATTTATCTCATTTTATTATTCGAAGATACAGGTTGTCAATCATGAAATTTTTTAATGAATTTATATGTTCATATTTTAGTATTCTTGAGAAAATTTAATCGTATATATAATTTTTATGAGTTCCGTGATTAAAAATATTCAAAGATGTCTGAGACAGCAAAATGATCATTTTGTTTTATTCTTTTCTAATCTCGGTAGCTGTGAGCAAAATTTTTACAAAATTTTAACTTCTAGACTTTGAGTGATTGTTTACAATAATTTGAATCTATGCATTGTTACAAAAATATTTTTGTAATTTTTTAAATGTTTTTTCCTCTTTTAGTTATTAACTTCCGGTGTGCTAAACCACAAAACTTCCGGCCACAAAGCCTGTTTATTAAACCCACTACTACTTTAGATTAGTATAATTTTATGACTTTATGACTATTAGTGGCTGTTCCTATGCTAAGCATAGAAGATGCAGTTTAGCTTGCCGTTTAAACGATGAAATGCTTATTAGGTCTTTAATTATTTTTATTTTGAAAATAATTCCGTATTGATGGACGACATGGTATGTAATTAGAAAATTTGACTGCTGAGATTTAATTTTCTCAAAGTGGTAGTTGTACCTGATATTTGAACGCAGATTACATTTTTTCCAAAAATGGTATCAAGAAAATATCTGAAAAAACGTTTGGTAGTAAATTGTTTTTATACTTATACATAAATATAATCTCTGTAATATGTAATTTTTGCTAAGATTTAATAATAAATATTTAATATATAAATTTAATAAAAAAGTTGATATATAAACAAAAATAGAATTAAAAAAATAGGCTTAAATTAGCTAAATAGTTTTTATTTTATTTTTTAATTTTAGTGATTTTCTTTCTTTTCCCCGTTGGGATAATCCATAAATTATGTTACGCAAACTTTAACTTAATAAACAAAACATAAAAGATCAAAAGTTTTCTCTCTCAGAGTCTTAATTTAAATAAAAATTTGCAATATTCAAGAAGAATTGACACAATTAAAAAAACGATCAACAAATGCAATATACACTCACCGGTCTGATGACACTCCAGTACCAAAATCAGAAGAGAACCTACGACTACCAATGAAATCAAAGTCTCGTGCAGCCGGTTTATCAGTACTCCTTGATGTTGATTGGAAAAGACAGACATTAGAAAAAGACTCAACTAGATACCTTGGTTTTGCTAATTATAGAGCAGAGTGAGCTATATATGAAGCAAAAAGACATTCCATTTCAGACCGATAAAGCAGAAATGTGTGCTTTCTTTGGTTTTTTATTTGTCTTATTATGGGCTACCATGTTTTACCCCTATCAGAGATTATTGGTCTAGTCAGCCAGATCTTCAGGTCCCATTTGTAGCAAATACAATGCCTCGAACACAGAGAATTCAGAGTGCAATGCAGAGAATTCGTTCTGCATTGTATTTTGCAAAAAATGATTAAATGTTACGTAGAAGTCATCCACAATATAATTGGGGTTTTAAAGTCCGTCCATTGATCAACCACTAAAATATTTGTTTCCAATCTACCAGAAATGCAAGCAAGCAACAGTCAATAGATGAGAACATGATAAAATTTAAAGGTCAAAACATCATGAAACAATACATAAATAACAAGCCAATTAAGTGGCTTCCTTTACCAGTTTGATCTTTATACAGCAAGTGGCCTGGGTGAGAGTGTTGTTGTTATGTCAAAAAAACTCGAGCAGTTGTGTCGTCATGTTTTTATAGATAACTACTTCAACTCGCTACGATTACAAGTTTACATACTACAAAAAAAGATTTATCTATGCGGTACTGTTCGTATTGACGTAAAGTATAAGCCAAATAACTTCTAACCAGACAAGGAAATGAAACGAGAAGACATTGATGCTATGACAGTTAATAGGATTATTTGTATCAATTGGGTAGATAACAGATTAGTAACTCTGTTGTCTAACTTTGCAGGATGCACAAAAAAGTTATGAGTTCCCTGTCCAACTATTATTACATTTAACAAAAAGTATATGGGTGGTGTTGACCTCATGGACTAAAAAAAGGTTTTGTATAAAACTGATCAAAAGTCTAAAATCAAGTATTATTTAAGAATTTTTTTTAATCTTCTTGATATTGCTGTGAACAACAGTCATTGTACTTATGTACAAACCAATGAAGAGAGAAATTCAGAATACAAGTCGATAACACCACTGCAATATAGACAAATCGAGAGAACCAAGAGGCCGTACGTCCACATTTTTTGTTTTTTCTGTTTATTATTAATAAATATTCAACAATCAATGGGATATGTGTCCAATAAATCTAGTCTCAAGTAAATTACAGCTTATTAAAGTATTTAAAATATTAGTCGGACATTCTGGCAAAAAGACTTTAAAAATTAAATTTTAAAACTTTTGGAAACACTAAAAATGGATATACGACCTCTTCGTTCTTGGCTGACAAAACGGTAGCAAGAAGTCTTATAGGTCAATATTCTAACAAACAAATAAATGTTCCATTAGCAGCTGTTAGGTCAGCTTCAAGATTTCTCCTAATAACACCAAAACCACAACACTGTTTAATCAGGAAAGATCAACGCAAACGATGTACTCAATGTGCCAAGCATGGTATTAAAAACCGCACTGACAGTTTCTGTGATACATGTGGTGTGAACTTGTGCTACACAAAAACACGTAATTGTTTTGCGGAATATCACAAATTCATGCAGTAAAGAGAATGATACCTCCTTGATAGAAATTTGAAAATTTTAGTTTATTTAAAAAGAAAAACTGCTAATAATGATCACTAAGTAGAACAATTTTGTAAAGCATTTTGTATTCTATTAGTATTTTATTTAGTTTTTTTATATTATACTTATTTTAGGTTAAAAAAATGAATTAAAACACACTTGTTATATGTGAATGCCATATGGGACAAATATGACCCAGAGTTTACTTAAGGACCATACAGACATATTTGTCCGTTTATTTGTTTACTTTGTTACCTTCATCCATCAGATTACAGAAAAATTTCAAGCTCTGAAACAGCAATGTAGATTATTTTCCATCATCATCATCTGGTCTACGCCCGACATCAATTCAGACTTAACAAACAATCAAGAATCTAAAGTTAAAGATGTTGTACTTCTGTTTCCAAATGATCTTACTGAAAACGAGTTTATTGATGAGCTCCGCCACTTTTCGTCTGTTCGACGCCATCTACTGACAAATGATTGACCCTTTTCTACAGATATGGATCTGTCTTTGTATCTTTCTTACTTTGTCAGTATCTATGGGTGAAGGCGAGAGATCTTTTGGCAAGTTAACTCTTGTCGAAAACTCTTTAAGGGCTACCATGGGACAGGATTGTCTTAAAAACAGCCTAATCCTTTCAATCGAAACAGATCTTGCAAAGAAAGTTATTTACGATGTTGTAACTTCCAACTTTGCAACTAGAAAAGCTCGTAAAGTCTTAGTATAACGTCAGAAAAACTTGATACAAAATCCAGAAATATTTTTTTTTCTTTGTTTTTTTTTAATTGTTTAATTCGTGAACTGTCTTAAATACAGAACTTTTAAAGTTTTTTGTGAATACTAGAAACAATAGCTTTATTTTTTTTATCATTTTTATTTTGGTGGTGGTTAGGAGAGGGGCCATCCAATAATATACCCCAAAAACCCAGGGTATATTATTAATTTTTTAATAATATACCCTGGGCATTAAAAAGTCTTTGCACGCCCCTGATCGTATGGAATCATACTTATCTTTTATTGTTTTATACGGAGTTGCAACTTTAATTTAATTAACAGTGTGGTTTTGTTTCTGTAAATGATTCTCGTATAGTGTCATTTTAATTAATTTATTATGTGGAATCAGGGCCGACGACACATTGGGGAAGAAGGGGAGGCACGTGCCCCACTTTTTTTCTATAGAACCTTTGATTTTTATTTTTTTTAAAAGAAATTACTGAGAGGGTAAGAATTCTAGAAAACACAAATAAAGATATCGAAAAAGCCTAACAGTTACTCAAGACATCCAAGAAAAAAAGGTATGCAAATTTGAAAAGAAAATTAAAAACAAAAACAGTATAGGTGAAGAGGAAAAGAATAAATTACGACAGCTAGAAGATAGACTAAGAAGGAATAATCTTCGAATCGACGGGCTTCCCGAAAACGATCAAGAAACCTGGGATGAAACTGAAAAAAAATTATTAATTTTGTT
This sequence comes from Hydra vulgaris, assembly GCF_038396675.1. Classification (NCBI taxonomy): domain Eukaryota; kingdom Metazoa; phylum Cnidaria; class Hydrozoa; order Anthoathecata; family Hydridae; genus Hydra; species Hydra vulgaris. Next base: position 22,691,814 of record NC_088925.1, read on the forward strand.
TGAAAACGAATTAAATATTAAGAACGTTGATATCGAGAGGGCTCACAGAGTTGGAAAAAAAGAAGAAAATAAAGCTAGAACAATTGTTGTTAAAATTCTACATTACAAAGACAAAATAAAAGTACTACATTCATCTAATCGACTTAAAGTATCCGGAATATACATCAACGAAGACTTCTCTTTTGAAAAAATGGTCATAAGGAAAAAACTCGTAGAAGAAATGAATATACATAGAAAAAATGGTAAATATTCTTCTATAAAATATGATAAACTTATAGTTAGAGAATTTAGGAAAAATAAAGCGAGTGCTTAATTACTTTATCATTTATATTTAGAATTTTTTTTTTTTTATTATTGTTATTGTTATTATTATTATTATTTTTTTCTTTCCTTTTTTTCGGAAAAATATGATTTAACAGTTTATAAAAAATATCCTACTTATGAATGAAGATAATGTTACACTAAACTCAGAATTTAATTCATTACAAAATAAATATAAGATACTTCTAGATATGCATTCTGACCCGGATATTAATTTTTTTAGTAATAACAAAGTATTTCAAAATATTATTACTTTATATTATGACCCTAAAACTGAAAACATAATGCAAGGACTAGATGCAAATTCATTTTCAATTTTGCATTTAAATATTAGGAGTTTTTCAAAAAATTTTAAATTATTTAAACAATTTTTATTCGAGATTAAATTTAATTTTAAAATTATTAGTCTCAGCGAGACATGGTGTACTGATGAATATCGAGACAAATACAAATTTTCAGCTACCAAATTATAAAGTTATTCATCAATTTAGAGAATATGGGAAGAAAGGAGGGGGTTTGTGTGTATTTATAAGTAATTCTTTGTCATACAAGCTAAAAAAAGATTTGTACTCAACCACCAATGATCGTGAATCACTATGAAATAATAAATAAAATCACAAAAAACATTATCATCCACGTTTTATACAGACCAGCTTCCGGCTAAATAAAACAATTCGAAAATCATATTAAAAACATAATTAAAAATAAATTAAGCAAAAATAAAAGCATTTATTTTGTAGGTGATTCTAACCTTAACCTGAACATGCGTCATTTAAATACAAATATAAATAATTTCTTTAACGTCATATATCAGAAAGACTATATTCCACTAATTAATAAACCCACAAGAATAACTAGAGAAAGCGCAACAATTATTGATCAAATAATCGCCAATGAATTCAAATCAAAAATAAAAACAGGAATATTTAAATGCGGCATTTCAGACCACTTCCCTGTATTTCTTATCTTACAAAAGTTTGATAACATTTATGCACTAAAAGTTAAAAAAATTACGCGAAATATAAACGAAAAATCCATGAAAAATTTTAATACTTTTTTTATCAGATTTAAATTGGGATGACCTCCTTGATATTGAACACCCAGATAAGGCATACGATAAGTTTATTGATAAATTAAAACAACTTTACAATACGGCTTTTCCTGTAGTTACAAAATGTGTGAAAAAAAAAACATCATTGAACCCTTGGATAACGCCTGGAATTATAAAGTTGTCAAAAAAAAGCAACGATTATATAATAAGTTTCTCAAAAAAAAAACTTTCAAGAATGAAACTAATTACATAAATTATAAACGTGTTTTTGAGATGGTTATTAAAAAATCAAAGAAATAATACTATACTGAGCATTTAATAAAACATAAAAATGATCCAAAAAATACTTTAACATTATTAAGGAAGTAATTGGCACGAAACAAACTGACGGAAATAGCCTTCCTATAAATCTAAACATTGCAAATAAAACTGTTACAAATAAATCTTTAATTGCTGAATCACTTAAACAATATTTTGTCAGTGTAGGTTCCACTTTAGCGTCGAAAATAGAAACTACTGAAGTAAACTTTGAGTCATATTTTACTCCTAATAAGACCTCTAAGATGAATAATTATGAAATTACTGAAAAGGAACTCTTAGATACAGTATATCTTTTAAAACTAAACAAAAGTGTGGGGTATGATAATATTAGTAGTAACGTAATTAAAAAATCGATAAAATACTTAACAATCCCTCTTTTACATATTTTTAATCTATCTTTAAAACTAGGTATTTATCCGGAGAAACTTAAAATTGTGAGGGTCATACCTATTTTCAAATCAGGAGACATTTCAAATCCTGAAAATTACAGACCAATTTCAATTCTTCCTTGTTTCTCGAAAATCTTAGAGCGAATTATGTATAACCGAATTTTAACTTTTCTTAATATAAATAATACTCTATATAATAAACAATTTGGATTTCAGCCAGGGTATTCAACTGACCATGCCATTATTAATATTGTTCACGATATATTTAAAGCATTTGACGAAAGTAAGTTTACCCTCGGAGTTTTTATAGATCTTAGCAAAGCCTTTGATACAGTAGACCATGGCATTCTGATAAAAAAACTTGAAAGTTATGGAATTAAAAGCACATATTTAGAATGGCTCAAAAGTTATCTAAGCAATAGAAAACAATACATAGCACACGAAGAAGGAAAAACTGATTACTTGACTATAACTTGCGGTGTTCCCCAAGGCTCAATTCTGGGTCCACTGTTATTCCTTATTTATATAAACGACTTTCATAAGTTTTCAAATATTTTAAATTCAGTTTTATTTGCAGTTGACACAAATTTATTTTATTCTAATGGAGATGTCAACCTTTTATTTAAAATAGTATACAAGGAACTCTTAAACCTAGCTGAATTGTTTAAGGCAAACAAATTATCATTAAGTTTAAATAAAACAAAGTATACTTTTTTTCATAGAATTCACGATAAAGACAATATTCCATTAAAACTTCCTGATCTTAATATTGGTAACTCTAAAATAATTAGAGAGTCATCATTAAAGTTTTTAGGAGTAATACTGGACGAAAACCTGACATGTAGAGAACACATAAGAACGTTAGAAGATAAAGTTTCAAAAAATATTGGCGTTCTATACAAAGCTAAGCAATTATTAAACCAAATCTGTTTAAAAATCTTATATTTCTCCTTCATTCATTGTTATATAAACTATGCAAATATTTCATGGTGCAGCTCTAATGTAAGTAAAGTTAAAAAATTGCTTAGTAGACAAAAACACGCTGTCAGAATTATTTCAGGTGCAGGTCGTTTTACACATTCTAAAGAACTATTTAAAAATCATCACATACTTAATGTTTTTCAGTTGAACTTTTATCAAATTCTTATAATTATGTACAAATTTCATAATAAATTAACTCCTATAATATTTAATACACTTTTCAATAAAATTAACCACAAGTACCCTACAAGATTTTCAAATTACAATTATGAGCAACCTAAAATGCACTATTTGGTTACTAAATTTTCTATTGCCATCAGAGGTCCTAAAATATGGAGCACTTTGTTAAATAACCAGCTGAAAAATTGTTCTTCGTTTTCTCTATTCAAACAAAAACTAAAACAAAAACTTCTTAACGAATAATGAATTAAATTCTGTTAAGGAATTAAATTCTTTTTAAGATTCTTTACTTCGTCGTCTTTTTTTTTTTTTTTCTTTTTTAACACCTATCTTATTAGCTGGTCTTTAATTTAAATTTTCCTTAAATTCTTCTATTAAGTTATTTTTAATTTTTAGGTGTAATTATTATTATTATAGTAATAGTAATGAGCCTTCGGACAGTGCTTTATTGTAAAGTAAAGTAAGAGGGTAAGTCATTTGAGCTGAGCATTCTTTAAGTACCTTTGGACTAATATTATCAGCACCAATAGATTTATTCGGGTTCAAACCTTTCAAATAAGCTAGCGTCGCTTCAAAATTAATAGTTATATCGCCTAAGTTTTCTTGATAAGGTCTTCTTTCAAAAATAGGTAACTGACTACTTTTACTATCATCAACAAAAACTGATTTGAAGTGCTCGTTAAGTCTGTTTGCGATATGTATTCCCTCTGTTAACGTTTCACCTTTTGCATCAGATATAGCACTAATAGATACATGAACATTCTGTTGCGCCTTAGCATAAGCGTACACCCTTTTAGGATTACTTTTATCTTATGCTAGTTGTGCTTCAAATACTCGAACACGACGTTTACATGCTTTCTGCACTTGGTTTCTTATTTTCCTATATTCACGAATCAGTGTCGCTGATCGCCAGTTAGTCGCAGATAAGTAATTGCCCAGTTGTTTTTTTTGCTTTATCATAGCCAGTACCTCCTTATTCATCCACGGCGCATTACGGGTGGTATGGACTTTTTTTAACGGAATAAATTGCTTGCTGAGTTTATTATATTTATTGCAGAAAAGTTCATAGCACTTATTAGTATTTTTATTTTCAAATAATTGCTTCCAGTTAGTTTCCATAATCTTTTTACCGAAATTTATATAGTCACCTTTATTAAAGTCATATTTTTTGTTTGAGAAAGTAGTCTCATTTTTAGAAAGGACGACATAATCCCAACTCAATATGCGATGACCTTGTGACGAATTACCTAACGGCAGAGAGCTAGATAAGTTGATTACTCTTGTTGATAAGTCTGTAATAATTAAATCCAAAATGTTTTTTGCTTTACCATTAGATGCTTCGAATGTTGAGAAATCAACTAATTGTTCTAGGTTATGATTAGCCAAAGTATCAAGAAAAACACTTGCCGCACTATTTTGACCACTTAGTAATTCAATCCTGTCATCATCGTGCCATTTGATATCCGGAAAGTTGAAATCACCTGCTAGTAACATACAACTATACGCTTTTCTATCAACAGCTTGCTTAGCCAATATAATTGTTTTATTTATATCATTTATGTTCGATAAAGGTGGTCTATAGACACAACCAATAAGAACAATTTCGTTACCGATTTTAATTTCACACCATATTTGTTCGGAGTTGCTGTTGTTTAAGATCTCTCTTAGATGACGATCAGATACCTCATTCACGACTAGATCACGCTTGATGCAGATAGCAACATCTCCACCGTGACTAATTCAATTTTTTTTTACTAGTGAGTAGTTGTTCAATTTAGAAGCAGATAATTCAGTAAACCATGTCTCAGAAATAAAGATTAAATCATACATGTTTATGTCACAAAGTGCAGATAATTCGTTCATTTTATCCGGATTAAGGGAAGTTGCGTTAGTATAAAAACATTTTAAAAATGTATTTCTAGGGTTAGGTTTAGCAGATTTTATTTTTGTATTTAATGCATTTAAATAAATATTCGCAGGTAAACACTTTGATTCATTGTGTTTTTGCAATTCTGGCTGCTTGTGCATCTCTTCATTTGATGAAAGAATGCTTTTTACACCCATTGATTTCAACTTCCTGTGAGACATCAATGCATCGCAATTTATCACTGCGGATGACAAATCTAAAGGGCTTGTCAAGTTTTCCAAGCTTGTCAAGGTCAGAATTAGCTGCTTTTCTTTCTGAGTTTAATTTATTGAATTCACTTTGTTCTGCTGCTGTGCGGTCAGGACGTATAAATATACCTTTAAAATTGCCCGATGCTAATTGTTTTGCCGTTGCTATAACGTCGTTTCTGATAGATACCGAATCAACTTCAATTATAAGAGGAGCGGGTTCACCAGAATTATAGTTCTTTTTTTTTTCGAAACGTTCAACTCTAACTATATTGACTGATTTATTTAAGGATGCCATAACCTTTTTGAATTCCGCGATGTCATCTTTAGTTATAACGCTTGGTTGAGTTTTTACAGATTCAGGTAGACCAAACGCAACAATTCTCTTCTCTCTATTAGTCACGTCCCTATTATGCTTATTGAGCGCGCTCACTACAGCTACGTTTGCTAATGTACCGGGTTTGCTGACTTGTTCAACTAATTTAGGTAACAAAGGCTTTTCACTACTTTTGCTATCTTTCAGGGACTTTATTTCAATATCCTGCAAATCAATTATATTAGTAAGTTCATCAATTCTGGCAGTAAGTGATTTAATTACATGAAGAGCTTGTTTAAGCTCTTCTTTGGCAATTTTATCAGCGTTTTCCAGAGCGTCTTTAAGCTGTTTTTGTGTTACCATTTTTTGCAATTACCAGTGGAAGCGATTTTAAGGTGTATGTATAATTGATTTCTTTTAACTCGATAAATACTCTTTGATATAGTTTATATCCTTTAAGTTTCAATAAACTTTTTTTGAAAACTTTTTATTTATTTTTTTGTTTTATTTTTTTTATTTTTTTACGTAATAATATTATTTTTTCCGTGTTATAACAATTTATTTATAATAATAATAAAAAAAATTTTCTGAAAAAAAAATGTAACTAATTTTCCGGAAATATATATATAATCACGGATTTATTATATAATATATTAAGTATGTTTTAAAATAGTCAAAAGCGCAAAATAGAATAAGATATATAAAGATCTGAAAAACTAATGTTCAGAAAATGAATAAACAAACAGATTAAAAATCAGGTGCATTATTATTTTATTTTTTATTTTTTTTACGATTTTTTTTTTGATTATAGATTAGTTACTGATCTTAACATACTTGTAAAATTTGTATTTATTTTTTATATCGTACAAATTAATTTTATGTTTACATTTTAATGATTGTACGCGCTTGCTGATGAAAGCACGTCGGGGCGTAGTGATGACGCAAATTTTGTCTTCTTTTAGCCCCGGTCATGTAAATTTTATTTATATAAAACGGCATGGTATTTTTTTTTTAATGACGAAATAAATAAAAAAAAAGAAAAGAAAATTCCATATATAGAGAACTTTTTTTAGAAATTGACAAATGTGCCCCGTCCCCCTTCACTTCAATACCCGTGTCGTCGGCCTTCTTGTCTGGTATCGTGTTCATTTTATGTTCAAGAAACATCTGATAAAAAAACTCATTAACTAAACCTTTGAAAAGCTATTTTATGAGTATTTATGTCATAATAAACTTGAGTACTTTGTCAACACGAACAGTACGCACAAAAATGCTTTTGTTTTAAAGATTTGATTCGTTGTTTTTTTACTAGTTGTTTATTATTTTAAATTGTATTGTTTTTAAATAGTTCAAAATACTTTGATTGAACAGCGCTTAATAAAAGTTTGATAATATTTTTATGGATTTTTAGCTTGTAATTAACCATAATTCAAAACATGATAAAAGAACATGTAAAGCAAAGTAACTTTTAATTCATTAAAAAAATATATCCTTACAAAAAACAGTTTGCGTCGAAAGAAAAAATCTAAAAATTCAGTAATAACGAGAACTTAATTTATGGAATCTTTACAACTCCTAATGTTTTTGAGCGAACATGAACAAAGGAACAGTAACACCGTTCATTAAAAAACTTCAAAAGCCAATTTGATAAAAAAAAAAATCGTTAAGAATGTTAGATTATTCATCTGTTTTTTAAATATTTTTTATATAATAAATTTATGCATATAAATTTTTATATATAAAATTTTTTTTGAATATTAGATTATTCATCCGTTTTTTAAAATTAGAATTTTTTGAAAGCGATAAATAAGAATGAATAAGTGACGAATGACTTTGTGTCTAAAAAAAACTATTCGAATATTTACTCAAATTTATTTCTAACATTTTTTTTCTTTCTTTTTTAACTGAACTTACGTTCCTAAGGCCGAGTGGGTCACATTAGTCGAGAAACAACCTCTTATATTGGTTACAACCCTCTCTCAACTCTTTAACTTTAAAACACTTTTTAACATTCACGAACATGGCCGCTGCGCGCAGACACTGGTTTATATACATAAAACATGTAATATATTTCATATCTTTGCTTCTTTATAAACTGAAAAAAAGTTAATAGCTTTGACTGAAAGTTAAATGAAATTTTGAAATTACCGAATTTAACTGAAAGCTGCATTTCTATTTCAACTTCAACACCGTAACCCAAATTTTAACAAATAACGGGTGATAACTAAAAATCCGGACAAAGTTAAAGTTAATTTTGTTTAGTGTTAAAATAAGTATACATAATAGTTAAAATATATTTATTTAGCTCACATATTCTTTTTTTAGAAAAACATAAAAAGTATTTGAATCAATCATTTAAAAATGAAGGTGAACCGAAAAAACGAAGATGAGCAGCGAAAACGTGTGAATGAGTTTTATATGGAAGATATAAATCTCGGCAAAACATACACAGTAAAGCATTTTCTTGCTAAAAATATTCCAAGAACTATCTTTTATGACATAATAAAACGCGCTGAAAACAAAATTGGACATAAAAGAAAGTCTGGAAGTGGTCGTATAGCCAAAAAAATGCCAAAAAGTAAGGTTTCTAAGCTTAAAACCATGTTTGACCATCAAGATGGTATTTCACAGAGGCAAATAGCTCGTAAATTCAGTATTTCGCAACCGTATGTGAATAAAATGCTCAGAAATCAGTCTGCTATCAAATGTTATAAAAAGCAAAAGATTCCGAAGCGAGATAAGCAAATGATGCTAAGAATTTGAACATGTTGCAGTCGGCTTTACCAAAATTACCGAGACTTTGAATGGATCATTGACGATGAATCGTATTTTACTTTAAATCACAGTTCGGTAAATGGAAATGCTAGTTTCTACTCCAGTGATACTTTATTGACTCCACCGAATGTAAAATACAGCCAAAAAGAAAAGTTTGCAGAAAAAAATAATGGTCTGGATTGCTATTTCGGCCAAAGGTACCTCAAAACTATATTTTTTAGAATCTAGCAACGCTATTAACTAGTTTATTTACTGAAGGCATTGTGTTCAAAAGAGACTTATCCCGTTTATAGAAGAGTATCATTTAAATGATAATTTTTTGTTCTAGCCAGATCTTGCATCTGCTCATTATGCCAAAAGCGTATTGGAATATTTAAAGGCTAAAAATATTGAAATTGTAATAAAAAAAGATAATCCGACAAATTTACCCGAATGCCATTGAAAATTTTGGAATACCATTGAAAAACCAGATACCATTGAAAATTTTTGGTCAATATTGAATGGTCTTTTGTATAAGAATAATAAGTATAATTAATTGGCAAGCAAGAAAACTTTCACAACTTAAAGAAAGAATTAAGTATTGTTTGATCAAAGTTGATCCTTATTTTATCCAAGAACCAGTTAGTCGCACTATGAGTTTGATTGACCGTCTTAGACGAAATGGAGTGATTGAATCAAATTAAATATTATATTGAATAACTTAAATAATTCTCTATAAAATACTTTTTTTACTTTTAGAAAACGAGGAAGTAATGATCCTTTAAATTTGTCCGGATTTTTAGTTATCACCCGTTATTCGCCAGTCCTTAACTTCATTTACAAGTTATTAACATGAATTTTTTTTGGAGAAATTCAGTCACAAATAAAAATATAATTTTAGTGAACTCGTTATACTTTTTACATCAACTTATCACGTTTGAATATATTAAAAAAAAAGATTAAAATTTTAAATTAAAAAAAGTAACAGGTTTTCTTTGCAAGGCATCAATAAATAAAGACATTTTCTTTTTGCTTTTTATGACGTTGCATAGTTATACAATAATATTTTGTAATACGCTCTTTGATTTTAAATACTCTAAATTGCGTTTTTGCTGGTTTTATTTACATAAAAATTTTATTTACATAATTTTACATTATTTTTACAAATTTACATTATTTTATTTACATAAAAAAGCAGCAAAAACATTAGTTCGCATGGTATTTGTGCAGAATGCAAGATATTAAGTTCAATAAAATTAATAAGAAATAATTAAACTTGTAAAACTAATAATATAAAATTGTTGATAAAATATTAATTCAAATTATTAATAAAAAGTTAATTTAATGCAACGTTTTTAAAACAAAAATAAAAACCAGGCTTTTTTGTTAAAAAAAGAGAATAAAGAAAAAAATGACGTCCATAAAGGACGTCAGACATTTTTTGACCCCCTCCCCCTTCCTTTGTCACTAATTGTCCTTTTTTCCTATACCCCCTACTTTAAAAAGGGTCTTAAAATTTAGCCCCCCTCCCATCCCCTACCCTATAAATATCATTCAGAATCTGATTAGGTATTTCCACTTATGTTTTTGTTCTTTTGCCTTCCTGACAAAAATAAAACTTATTTAATATTACTGTTTTACCCAACATATTAAATTTAATCAAAGTGTATCATGGGAACTTGCCTGACTCATCATCTATTCAAGGATATTTTGAGTGATCGTCAATTGATATGATTGGAAAAGAGCAGTCCGGTTCGTCTGAAATAGACGAATCAATTGGAATATGAAGACCCTCCGTTTCGATTTCGTCCTCATCGAACCATTCAGCAAAGGCCGCGCTCTTTTCTACTGCAACTATGGCCATTAACTCTCTTTTGCGCTTGGCGGCAATGCGAACAGACCTGATTTGCAAAAAAATAATAGCCATTCGGTTAATAACATTGGAATGAGTAAAGTTGATATACTTTTTGAGCATGACTTGGGAGACAAAGTACAAGTTACAGTGTTTGCAGATTTTCTGAGACAAACTTGATTGCATACAGGGACGAAACAGATTGTAAGGAGGAGGTTTGAATGGTTTCAATGATCAAGGAATGGTGCTCTGAATATTGGAAGTGATTAGAAAAAATACAGAAGGAAAACGATTCTTGCTGGCGACGTCTGAAATGGATACAGCTTTCAAGCCATCTTCTGACTGGATGATTGGAATAGGTAGAGGCAGAAATCGACCAGGAATAACATGGAATTAAGAGTTCTATTTCAAAGCGCAACATTCGGGATCTTCACATTTCAAAATTTGTGTGAAATATTGACTGGTGCGCACATAAGAGGCAAACCATTCCTGATCCTTTGATAAGAGATGATGGACATTGAGCTCCGTCTTTTTGTCTGGATCGATATACTCGGCCACCGTTGGAAACTGGTCAATCATCAGACCTAAAAAGACCGAGGTATAGCTCTTTCCAGCAAAATCAAAGTTCTGTTTCTCCAAAAGAAGATCCACTATCCTGCTTTAAATATAAGTCGCAATGCAGATAACTCCTTAAGCCTTGTATATACATTGCGTTATGATAAACAGTTGATATTAAAAATCAATTTGAATACCTTTAGAGTCTTGAAGAGTTCCATAATGATCATAAGGTAGGATTAATCCTGCCAACTCTTTACTCAGTGGAGCCATCCTTCTCTCGGCTCGATTGAAAGCACTCCGTCCTGGCGCATTTGTCATGATGAATAAGGCATTCAAATCATTTGTAAGGAAATGATTAATTGCTGTAAACAAAATAGATACTTAAATTAGAAGAAACATAACTGTATTGATAGATCGCAATAAAAAATTTGAAAAAGAAGCTATACCAGTTTCGATGACTTATCGTGGATTTTATTAATTAAGCATATCGTGGTATCGTAATTAAGCATATCGTAATTAAGCGTATCGTAATTAAGCATATTATCGTAATTAAGCGTATCGTAATTAAGCATAAGCGTTTCATTAATTAAGCATATCGTTTTTATTAATTAAGCATATCGTGGATTTTTATCTGGTCTACCATCAACACTGAAGACAACCACTGGTTTGACCAACTTAGTCAAAGAATCTTATGCGATAGAATCAAACTCTGGCAAAGTCAAAAGTTGTTCAAATTCAACCCGTGAGCATACGCTGTCGATGATGAATGCTTTCCAGATCAAATAGCAACATAAGTGGGACCGGAATAGGAAGCTGCGTCAGATTTTCCATGCCCATCTGGTTTGTTTGTAATACCTGCGTAGACGGACGGGATGAGTTTGTGATTTGCAGCGATAACCCAATCATGATCAGGAAGAGAAACTCGATATTTCATATGCATCAATATAGGAGCTTGTTTGTTGGCTTATTGTTATATGATGCAATAAATATTACCTGATTCATGACAGTTTTCTTTTCAGCCTTTGATTTTTGTTTTGACTTCATATTGCGAATCAACTTGTTTAGATTACTCGTAAGCTCCTGGACATTGGCCTTCTTCTTTTTAATAGTTTCTTTTTCAGCATCGATCCATAAGTCACTTCTTTTTCTGCTCTTCATATCAACTATTTCTTGATTCAAAGCAACAATCTCTGATTTGATTGTGTCTTGGCCTTCTTCGTCTCAATTTGAACTGTGCTCAGGATATCGTGTCGAGAGGTATCTGACGTGGTATCAACAACATCTTTTGGCTCAATAAATTGATCTGAATAAAGCTGGAACTCTAAAGAGGAAGAACTGGTATGAGAAGGAACAGATTGCTTGATTGTTTGATGGGCCCAAAATGACATTAAAGAACCTTTTTGTTTCAAGACCATTGAGGTATACTTTTGGATTAAAGTTTTTACTTGAACCTCCAAATCTTGCTTTTCCTTAATCTTATTCCATATTTTATGGACTTTTTTTGACTATCGGCTTTTTTTCGAACGGATGAGCATTATTGTAAGATTTTATAAGCAAATCTACAAGACTATTTTTATCCATCTTTTAATATACAGACAACAATGATCTTTGACACTTTTGCCACATATTGAAAAAAGAATAAAAAATATATGCTTTATGTAATGATTGCTGCACAACCAATTCCCTTTAGACATTTGTAATATTCGCTTTAAACAATCATTATTAATAGCTGCACAAGCAATTCCCTTCGGACAAATATTTGTAAAAGTCAACACTAAGGTGACTAATTTCGCAAAAAGAGTTAGCACAAAAACCCGTAGCGACTAATGATATATATGATACGAGAAACTACCAAGGGTTGAGCAATATATAATTAATTGTAATATATTCAATATATTTACATATACAAAAATAAAGTTTAAATAAATATCAACACGAATTTCTTTCCTATATTACGTTAAATAAAAGCATAAAATTCCCTTACGTTAACTTCATAAAAGCACATGTTTACATAAAAAAATTATATAAAGTGATGTTCTTTTCTAATGACCCCCCTCCCTTTGTCCTTTTTTGTCGTTTTAATCTGGACCCCGCCCCCCCACCCCTATTTGCATAACGTCCTTTATAGAAGGCCCCTAATATGTTTTTGCTTTTAAATTTTTCGCTTTAAAAAAAAAAAGGTCGTTTAGAAAAAAGGTAGGTGGAGGAGGGGCAAGGCCCCCGGCCCCCCGGTGTTGTCGGCCCTGGTTCACACACAAAAAAGTTGATTTTATTGGGCTATTTTGATAAGAAAGAAAAGCAGTAATTTTATTGGTTTCTAAAGAGAAAAAACGATTTACAGTTTTACTGGTAATTAATAAAAAAGAAAAGAAAAACACTTAACTTTATATAAAATTATTTATGTTAAGTTTTTATGTATAGAACTAAGCTAGGAATGTCGTCAAAAATATTTGAATCCTATTTTAGTGAAATCTGCCATAAATATAGCACAAGGTTCTCAATCAACAACTTTTCTGTCCCAATATATAGTTTAAAGTTGAGTTCATACTCAATTAAGTATCGTGGGCCATATTAATGGAACTTATTTTCAGATATTACAAATAAAAAGAAAACCACTCTTGATCGATTAAAAAAAAAATCCAAACGGTTGTTCTTATTTATGGATTTCACTATGCTAGATTTTAAATGTTTCTTTTAAATAAAGTAAAGCTCTGATAAAAAATCAAGATAACTTAAAAAAAAGAATCTTATTATCACAATCCACCATAACAAAGTTTGTTAATGATATTACTCTCTCAGTATAAATATATGTATATATCTCTTTTTTTTTTTTCATCTTTTTTTATTTTATTTTATTACAAGTATATGCAGATGATGTAAGCATTTTAGCAATTACTAACTTAGCAATTACTTACTTTGTATATTTATGCTAATATAATATATTTATGCTAATATAATATAAATATGCTAATATAATATAATATTTATAAATCACGATTTTATAAAAACGGGGCTCGGTGATAAGACAGAATTATGTCTCCTTCTTGCTCCAGCCATTACTTATTTTGTTGTGTATATATATGAAAATTGTATTTATTGTAGAAGGCAAAATAAATATATATATAAAAAAAAAGGAAAAGTTATTTATCAATTTTCATTTTTTTCCAGATCGTTATTACAATATTTATAATAAAATAAGTTTAATAAAAAGATAATGGAAGTTTATTAATAGTATAATACAATAGGTTTCTTGTCACCCGTAATGATACTCATTAAAGAATAAAGTTAAAACTAGGTGGTTTTTGATTGGCGTGCAAGATTTAACAATGCGCAACTTGGTTTTACGTTTAGCTTCCATCATTTCGTAGAATTATTGCTAACATCTACATTCGTTTTAATTCTCAATTTTGTAGTTTTTAAACAACCATCTCTATTTACAACTCTATACAAAGAGTTATTCGAGAAAGGTTGATTAATACGCTTAAAAGATTCTTCGCAAACAGTTTTCAAATCAAAAATTCTGCATATGTGATTCGTTTTTTTATTTCGTAAGATAAACTACAAGCAAAAATGAAGTATAATATATTATATATGTTTAAATAATTATAGTTAATTACAACATTTAAAAAGGTAACTGTTATTAGTTTTTAAAATGTTGTTTCTGCAGTTTAAAACTCAGGTTTTTCTCGATAACATTAGGTTGTTTTGACTCGATAATATCAAGTTTCTATATACTTTACATTTCAAAACTCTGTTTTTGTATAAGTGCGTAATTGTATTAATTTGGTTGTTAACTATTTTATTGCAATAAACCAGAAAAATAATTATTTGAAAGAATCAAGCATCAGTGGCATATTATGTATTCAGTTAATACTTGCAATGCAATTTTAATATTTTACAATTGAATAGCGTTTTTCTATAAGTCCATTTGCCTCCATAATTGAGTTTTTTCAACGGATTCTTTATTAAAAAAGGTACAAATCTAAGTATGTCAGTATTAATTTAAAAAATGTTCATCATCTTTATTTATGATTACGAAAATATTGATATTCAAGAAATACTCCGCCGGATAAATTCTTTATTTTTTTCAAAACAATAAAAATGTGACTTGGCGTCTTTTAGAAAAATGCTCCTTAATTGTGTATCGTAAAATTTGTACTTTTAAACAAAGGATAATTGTAAATTAAAAAAAAAAGAGTTTTGTAATCTGTAATATCCGATAACTATTTTTAGTGAAGATACAGATAAAAACATAATTACAGGATAAATATTTAAAATAGTATTTAAAACTAATTACCTAAGGCTATATTTATGACTATCGTACCAAAAAAATTTTCAGAAAAATTTGATCCTTTAAATTGTTTTATGCTAAACCTATATGCTCTATCGCGTCGTGTTGACGCTTTATTTTAGTTTCATTCGTTAAATTCTTTAAAAGCATTTTAAGAAAAAAACAAGAAATAAAAATCGCGATCAATACTAGAGAGTTACACTTACGTAGTCATTGTTTAGTGCAATATTTTCTTGTATTGCTAAATTAATGATTTCTTGAGGATCAGATAAAACCTTTGAGTAATGTTTACTAGATTTGCTATTTCTTTTTTCTTGAGCATACATACTCTCATTGCTAAACTCATAGTTGGTTTCCACCGGACTGGAGGCTTCTGATGTATTTTTTGACATTTAATACAAAAACTGGTAAAGAAAGCTTACTTCAACTGTGGTGATAATCGCACTCTTCGGAAAAGTAAGAGCAACTAAGTTTTTTAATGCACTTTGAAGTGTAATGTTGTGCATAGCAATCAAAAAAATCTGGTATTACCTGTAGAGTAGGTATTAAGAGCCTCAATAAAAAAAACCTATTGTTTATTGATTATTATTTACAAGAATTATAACTAAAGTTGATGCAATTGATAATTAAAAAAAAAAATAAACAAACAGTGTTTTTATTTAAGTTATATTTTTTATAACAATACACAATACTATTTTACAAATCAACGGCGGTTGGGTTGGTAACAAGTGTGCGGTTATTATTTAATCACTGCAGAAAAGATTAAAATATATTCTAATCTCAAGGTGTGACTAATGCATAATTCTTTTTTCTACCTTTAGACGACAATTGCATTTTGAATTTCGTGCTGATTTCATAAAAATTTAAAAATATCTTATGAAATATTGCTACTAAATTATTTAAACAATTTAAATTATTTAGTTTAATATAATTTATGCTGGACTTGCCAAAATAACTGGTGTGTTCGCACGTCTACTATGACAACAGATAGACATGCTTTCTACACAACATAACATATTGTGCTGCGATAACATTGCAATCTTTACTTATTTATTTTTTTAAATATTTTATTTTTAATACAGTTTTAATTACTCATTCCTTTTATTATTTATTTTTTCTTTCTTGTTCTGAATATAAACTATATATAAATAATTTTTATATGATTTACTTATCTGAATAAGAAAGAATGAATTTTGTAATTAATTTATTTAAACCATGCGTTTTTTTATTAAAGGAAGAAATGCTTTCTTGGTTGACTCTCGATGAACCAAAGTGTCTGAACTTATTTTTTTGTTAAAAGATGTCTACTTTAGACACTTTAGACAAAGTTTACAATTACTTTGAAGCTTTTGGTCACGTTAAAGCAAAATAAAAATAAAAAACATTCGTATTCAAAAAAAATTTCAAACCTCAAAGCAAGTTTTTATATTGAAGGACCAAAGAGTTTACTTTTAACAAAATAGACCACCGGTTGTCTAAATGTATCTTTCAGATATATAATGCAGTTATGAGTTCTGACTTTTATTGCATATTTTATAACGTTTAAAAGTACAATTATTATTTATTATACAATCAGTTATTTAAAAAAGTTATGGTTAAAATTTCTCAAACTACAAATGCACAGTTTTTAATATACAATTCTTTTTAATTTTTAATTTTTAACTTATTCTGGATGTTTTGATTTCTCTATATTATGCTTTTTCTTGTTAATTTATTGTTTGCGTATTTTACGGATCCTAAGACTATAAACTTTAAAATATATTTAAATATAAAAAGTTTCCAAAATATTAAGTTGCTATAAATAAATTAAATAAATGTAAATTGTATAAATTATATGTATATATATATATATATATATATATATATATATATATATATATATATATATATATATATATATATATATATATATATATATATATATATATATATGTATATACATGTGGCGACAATATAAATAACACACTTTCACTGCTATTATTTTTTATGGCATCAACAATGCTTACTTTTTTGAACGGAACTTCTCATTTGACTTTTATAACTATCAAAATTGCTTGTTTTGAGCATTTTAGCAGTCGCGTAAAAATTTTTGAGGTCATTTTAAATAGCACACATTTACTTTGCAAAAATCATTTTGCAAAAATCATATTCTTTTAACTATGGGACGAGGAAAACATGGAACAGATGCCTTTCGAGGAGAAGTACAGGCATTTCGAGATCAAGAAACAACTCTGAAATAGTTCGAAGATTAGGTTTTTATAGTAAAAAAGTTATCAATGCTATTGATTTATTTAACAATAATGGTTCATTAAGCAACAGAAAACGCAAGTCTTGCTAACGAAAAAAACCCCTCACAGAAGACGCAGCCATTCTCCGTATTGCTAAGCTAAATGCTTTTGCTGACGCACCAAAAATTAAACATCAAATTACTCAACTTTTACAAGTCAATTTGTCTGTCAGCAATGTCAAAAATTGTTTACGCGAAAATAAGCTATTTGGAAGAGTTGTCCGAATAAAACCATTGGTCTCAGAACGCATTCTTGCCAATCGTTTGCAAGTTTGCAAAACAGTACGTACACAAGAAGTTACGTTTTTTGAAAAATTTGCTAGCAAGATTGATGTTTTGGAGTGGCCCTGAAAGTCACCAGCCTTAATCCGATAGAAAATTTACGGAAAGAATTTGACAGATATCAAAGACTGCTTGGGACTAGGGAATTTAGGCAACATTTATAGCGAATGTAAATATTTTTTATATTAAATGCATTATATTCCTTATTATATTTCATTTTCAAAATAGCTTCAACCACCTCTGTAGCTTATTTAGTTCCAAAGATATACGTGTTTAAATATTTTCAATTCATAGACTTTTTATGAAATATTTTCTTAAAGTATCTCGTTAAATTTTTATCACCCAAAAAAAAACGTTTTTATCTTTTTTTTTTCTTACATAAAAAATTGCGTAAACTAACTTGTAATAAAATTTTATTAGAAATTAAATTGTAAACCCAAATTATTTGAACAATTCTTAAGAAGAATTTTTTGGAGGGTTAACGCAGACGTACCATGAAATAGTCAATTAACAGTATAATATGTTTGAATATGTTTTAAATTTTTTTGTACAAAATAAATTTTCAAATGTTTTAACTTATAATACGTTAAGGGTAACAAAACTTTGATGATAAATATCAACTTAAATTATTTTTATTAAAATAAATTAATTTTTTTTATAATAAAATATCAATTGAACAACGTGGACCCAAATAAAACAGGCCGAAAACGTCAAAATACGTACAAAATAAACATAAATCTAAACTTTATTTTTACACAAACAAAAAAGATTTTAGTCAACGACTTGTTAATAATTTCAGTATTATTATAAATTCAAAAAGAGATTTAACCGCTTAAAGTCTACTGTTTCGACTAATTTATTGTTTTCAGCACCTACGATAATATTTTATGGATAAATTTATCGTTGATAAAAGATCTACGATAAATTTTTATTTTTTAATGGGGTTAGGGCTTTTAACTTTTTTGAAAATTTTGAAAACAATGAATGAAAAACTCGTTGAATTGTTCTATTTTATTGTGTTTGGCTTTATTTGATTGCGTACTCTCGAGACCATAAATTAAGGGGGGGGGGGGGGGCTTTTATTAATTTTTGAGAAACTCTGCCACCCACCCTAAGCTTATTAAGACCCCCATCCCGTTTATTAATTTTTACTTGTTAATAACAAAAAAATGATATCTAAAAACTAAAAAAAAATCAGTGAAAATCAGCTTTAAAAAATAAAAAATATATACTAGTTACTGATAATAAAACTTTCAGTGTAAATTCTGACCCCCCCCCCCCGGTTTATTAAATCTTGACTAAACTCCCCACCCCCACCCACACTTTTATTACCCCTCTCCCTCTTGTATTAGGAAATTGAGAGTACATAGATTAACAGATATGGAATTAACATAGATTAACAGTCATGGAAATAAACAGTCATAATAACATAGATTAACAGTCATGGAAATACTTATACGGATTATCTTATCTATCTATTTGTCTTAAATTTTTTAAAGATGTCTTAAATCGTATTTTCTTCAAAATAAATTATCGCACTATTAATGTACCCAAGTTTGACAATATGTTGCAAATGATTTGAACACAGAAATTTCAATTTTCAAAATTCATTCAAAACTTTGCAGACATCATATCCGTAAATTTATGCAATTTTATACATAATTTGCCTTGGCTATTCCGTTCATTAGTTAGACAAAATTGTCTAACTGACATAACGAAGTGCACCAACGAGAAGGTAAGCCATAGGACTTTGCACTCCATCAGTGAGCTGTCATGTTGCCTAAGGTTAGCCCTCCATTTCTGGATTCTTTCCTTTATTTGATAGGCAGTTCATGTAAAAGTAATAGTATTTTTGCATAAGCTTTTTTTTTTTTTTTAATAATAATGTGCAGTTAAGCTGCAAATAAACAACAACAAATAAACAAAATTGGTACAGATAAACATATCAGATATGATTCATACTATTTATAAAGATAAAAACCACTGAACTCAAATGCAGTAAAAACACTTTATTGGAACATAACAATAAAATAAATAAGATTATTATATACTATGCGGTAGTAGTGTAGCGGTAAAACGCTCGCTTCATAAGCGGGAGGTTCCGAGTTTGATCCCCACCACGTCCCTGGTAGTACCGCGCTCAACTTGTTTCTCCTCGCAGCGGCCTAGTTTGTCAAGGTTTGTGTTTCGGAGTTTTAGAGTTGAGAGAGGGTTATAACCACTATTAAGTAACCTCCTCATCTGTAGTGGCTTTATCGGCCTTGAGGAGGTGAATAACAAAAAAAAAAAAAAAAAAAAAACTATAACATTATTCTAAATTTACATTAAATAAAATTACCTTGCAATCCTAGATACAAAGAATAAGATCACCTTTTACAAAATCAATTAATAAAGGAAATGACCATACTTCATCAGATTCGTTATCATACTTAACAAGGTTTGTAGTTTGTCTACCGTTTAATTGATCAATTTGAACCACTTGCGCACGTTCCCAAGATACTTCATGAGCATCTTCTCTAACACGATGTTGAATAGAAAAACCTACAAAATCAGATGGATTGTTAATAAATTTTGATAAGGAGTGCTTTTTTTGTTGCTCTATTAATTTGTTTAGTCTTGCATCTTGAATTTTTTCCATTAATTCTCTTTTTTTGTTTTCAACAGCTGCATCACGTATTTTATGAGGCTTTAAATTATTACTTATATTAGTTAAAGATTTATTTGGTGTTTGTTTGGTGTTAAATTTGCTTGAACAACAATAAGAAGATTTTGATATAATTCCTCTGAAGACAAGTTTATTCTTTTGCTTCCTTCTACCTTTGTTTTACAAAAAAGTTTTTTGTCACAATCGACATCTAAGATTATGCGATAAAAATTAAGTTGAGCAAGGAGTACTTTTGATTTCAATGGCTCTTCTATATTAGAAACTGTTTCCTCTGCTTCCTCTAATGATATCCATGCCCTTACATTTAAATTTATCAAATCATTACAAGCTGCAACTTTTTTATGTTGTATTTTAATTTCTTCTCGATATTTTTAATATCTCGATTTGCTAGAAGGTGCATAGCTTTATCTTTTTTAAGAGCTTCTTTTCTTTCATCATATTTGCTTTTCATTAATGTTACTTTAGTTCTTGAATATTCAAGGAATTGTTTTCTTTCTTCATCTGTTTTACCATTAAGCCATTCTAATGTTTGGTTCTGAGACCACATTGTCAAAGCCTGGATAGTTTGAACATTTGCATTGGGTTTTGTGCGAACCATTAAATCCAAAATGGTAAAGTCACTTTCTGATGCTTTGATAGTGACAGGCACATTAGAAGCAGCTTCAGAAACTGAGTTAGATGGATTCCAATATTTACCACCTGGTAACTGATCAGCACACTGACGTTCCGAAATAACAAGAACCGCATGGAAAATAATTTCAAGTGATTGCACAGTTAAAGAATCAAACTCATTATTTTGAGTGCATTCAAACAGTTTGGTGTAAACCACATCTTGATGAAGAAGATTAGTATCCTCAAAAATTTTTCCATTAGCAAATAATAAAGAAGATGCATCCATACAAAGTGATGAAAGTCTAATTTTTAGGCGAAGTAGGTAGGGGTTTAAAAATAAAATACTATCGAGTGATTCGATAGTTCGCCACATTGAACCAGTAAGTAGTTTGTCAACAATACCTAATGCACGAATTTCAGCAATGAATACAAGATTTGTGATGTCTTCTTTAATTGCGTTTAATAAATTATTAGGGTTAGACCAAGCATTAAGAAATTCTGTTATAGCATCCTTATGATAGTATAGGGCAGCTGCATTGTAATACAAAATATTAAAACGATTTCCAATAAATGGAACAAAAAAAGATTTATCATTACGAGAAGAAAGAAAAGAATTAAACCATGATGCAACGCCAGTTTCCTCACTACCCCTTGAATGAAATGCCTTACATGTGGTACGAACTAACCTTACAGCACCACATTCTTTACCACTAAAAGCAAAAACAGTTTCAAAATCATTTTGAAGCAGAATTTTTTCAAAAGAATTCAAAACCTTATCAGTTTCAGATGCAAAATTAGCGAGCAAATGAAGTTTACAGAAAAAATGTCCTTCATATTGTCTTTGACACCTAAAGAAAGCAAATGCCAGTTATTAATTGCAATAGGCAAAAGTTGTTCTCTTAATGTTTTTAACTGTGAGTTAAAAAAATGATTAAATGAATATAGATCAGACACTGTTGATTTAATTGATGTTATTAACTTAGCAAAATTAATTTCTTTTTTCAGTGGCTGAGTTGCTAACAACGTCACAAATGTCATCTACTATATTAGTAAAGTTTTGCAAGACAGTTGTCGCATCTTTTCCAACCACTTCTGACAAACCAAAAGATAAAGTTTTCCCACTAGTTGTAGTAGTTTGAAAATTTTGATAATGCTTATGGTATTTCTGAGTACCATCACCATGCAAACAATTGCCTATATTAGAGTTTTTATTTGTCAAATTATTTTCAAGCATTGCTTCAGCAACTTGAAATTGACCTAAAATTGAAGCTTCCTGCATTAACCTACATTTTACAGCGGCTGATGATAGCCTAGATATGTTCTTTTTTGCTAGTTTGTTTAATACTACTTTTATGACTCCGTTGACACTATTCATACTCACGTTCATTAAAAGAAGTTTCATGATAGTTTCTCGAATGTCATCGCTGTATCTGCCATCTTCAAATGTTATTACTTCCTCGTCATCTAACAAAGAAACCAATTTTTGAAGTTCTTGATTCTCCTCGTTTAAAATGTTTGTCTTATTACATAACGAAACAACTTCATCCTCTAAGCTTATAACATCTTTCATATTGCAGTCATTAATATAGCTGGTTTTATTTTGCAAAATAATTTTTAAATGACTCACTTTTTTTTGCAGCTTTATTTTCTTGTTTTTTAATTCAGAAATGTTTATATCGGAATTTTCAAGAACTGAAGTATTATCTTCTATTTTGTTTTTAATTGCGATATTTTATATTTTGTTTCATTTTTTAATGAATTCATTTCATTTTTTTTAATTTCCAGTTGAGTATTACGATATTTTATTTTTTTATTCAAATTTGTAACATTAAAAGATTTATTTTTGGACTTTAATAGTTCTAATTTGTTTTCAATAATATTGAGCTTTTCTTCTTTTTCACAATAAAGTTTTTTAACATTTTTTAGTTCACTTTCAATTTAAGAGTTTTTTGAAATAAGTATTTGCAGATTGCTTGACATATCTTCAAAATCCTTTAGATGCTTAAAATAATCCAATTCTAAATCCATCATCGATTCAAGTTTCCTTTTTAAATTTTTATTTTCTTTTTTGAGCATTTTGTTTTCACTGATAAGGATTGTTTCTTTACAAACTTCAGAACTAATCGATGTATTATTAGGAATATTTGTCACAAGTGGAATAAAGGCTTCACTTAATAACAAATCCAACTTTTTATTTTTGCGTTGTTTCTTT